>NW_016162191.1:15813-45072 GCF_001687245.7 Rhagoletis zephyria | reverse complement strand
GGTTTAATAAGTGTTAATACATACATACCTCATAAGCTTATGGTAATGCTTTAAACTCGTTGCCCAGTTTTATGAAGTCACTTAAGCTTCTTTTTGCGTTTTCCTTATTTCCTTCCTTTCCTCCCAATAGCAATGCCAAGATGGCGGTGGCGTTTCCGTTCATATTGGTTGCCATTTGAGCGATTTAAGCTGAAATTAGTCAAGAACGTAAACCTACCGGTACGTAAACCCGAGTCAGCTGACACGATCTGTCTTACCAAAGCGCCATGTAAATGAAAACTCAACACCGCAGAATTTTTCTGTAGTTGTAGCCCGTAGCGCAGAAATCTGCGGAATTTAGATTTTTCCGTGTCAGCTGATTTCTCCTTCTTTAGATGGTTGCCACTTCGTCAGTTTTGCAAATGGTAAACATTTAAGTATTACAAGGAGCTTCTGGAGTTAAAAATCAAAAAATGTTCATGGAAATATGTTATTAGAAATAATTGATGGCCTGCTAATGTTTTTGTCTTTGTGTTATCATTAATCTAGTTAATAAGCCTTTGTGTAAAAATCTAAAACAGAACAAAGTTTGTTTCCACGATTAGAACCAAAGCGCCTGGAGTGTCAGAAGTGTGGGATATATGTGTGTAAATGTGCATGCGGCACTTGAAGAAGTGAGATGCGGTGTGGGTTTGGGTTCCGAAAAGTATGTGTTTGTTCGAGGCTTGTACAAGAAAGTAAGAGGGAGTGGCACCGCTTACCCATCCAGCTTAAAGGAGTAAAGACCAATGATATGATTTTCTTTCTCCTACGATTCCAGGGCTCCTCAGGCGAGCCTCTTCAAAATAGGGAAAAATCGAAGGCCGCCTAGCACAAGGAAGTTTGGCGTAAAATTACTATGATATCACCTCGAAGCTATCCGGAACATTTGTATGCACAAGAAATGTTATAGGCATGTATACTATTCACAAAAGAAGAGGGGTTTCCGCCCCTACTCTCTGGCATCACAGAAAGGAGAATTCTGCTTAGGTATGGTTATAAATTACAATCCTTAAGTGCGGACGACGGACNTTAAAAGTGACTCTCAGCGGTTCTACCTTACTATATTTTTATCATGATGTATACTATTCACAAAAGAAGAGGGGTTTCCGCCCCTACTCTCTGGCAACACAGAAAGGAGAATTCTGCTTAGGTATGGTTATAAATTACAATCCTTAAGTGCGGACGACGGACGCCAACGCGGAAAGGTGCTCTCCCCAAAAATACTGTGGTAGCGTAGGCGGAGTTGGACCGATGAGGGCGAGCAAAAGTCCTATTTATCTAACTTTAAATATTTGTGGCATTTTGTAAGCAAAATCTACGATTTTTTCTCTATTTTGGAGAGGCTCGCCCGATGAGTCCTGGAGCCGGAGGAGAGAGGGAATCATATCATTGTATTCCTTAGTATTTGTTCTTTCAAGCTGAAAGGTGCCAAGCCCTCTTAATTTTTTTGTTTTTTTGGTTTAGCCTCGAACAAACAGATACTATTCGGAACATTTTCCGCGGCGTGTTATTGTTGTTGTAGCAGCATACAAATTCCCCAAAGACTTTTTGGGGAGTGTTGTTGTAGTGACAGTCCTTTGCCAGATATAAATCTGGGCCGTTCCGGTTACGTAGACTAGACTGTCGTGGGAATGGTGTGTACCTTATACTAGTATTTTATATGAAGGGATTCACTACTTTGTTTCAAATTCTTCTTGCACGGTTTCCAATATGAGCATCGTAATCAGCAATGTTAACAAAATTGAGTACCTGGGTTTCAATTTAAATGACAGCAACTGCATGCATTTGCAAAACTGTCCATTGGCCAATTGCAAAGCCGCCTATCATACGGCACTCAACATTTTATAGGAGAGCATAAAAATGAGTTTTCTTTGAAGGCATTACCTTGATTTGCGGTATTTTCTCTGCCTATTATATCATAAATCTCGATGATTGGAACTGGTCGATGGGCAGTTTTGCAGAGGCATGGACGATATGAATCACTAGAAACTTATGCCTAAGCCCACATATTAAACAACACATAACCTGAAATGTTGGTGAATATCGTTACAGATCTAGCTTTTATAAGAGTGCAGTCTACTGTCTAATGGCACCCTTGAACCAGTGTCAGCGGTAACTTATGCCCAATTCACGGCCAAAATGATCTTACATTGTATGTTTTTTTTTTTTTTAATTTTTTGTTTTGATGGTCAATTGGAAACTCCAAAATCATATAAAAACAGCATCTGCCACCAGTCAACTTGTGTACCCCCCCAATATTTCTCATCCATTCCTCATTAACAAGTATCCCTAAAGTATCTTTTAAATTTAAAGATAATTATTTTTTATTTGTTAAAAAACGCAGGTTTTGCAGGTCAAATTAAAGTTAATTATTAACATAATTACTTAAATCCTTGATGGGTACAACATCTGCAAAGAGAAATATGAGCGATCAACCTTTATTCAGTTCAGAATTTGTTTAATTTAAACTTACAATGCGAATACGGTGACCCATTGCATGACCAGGCAAATTCCTGTTGAAACGTGCTCGCACGGATCCGGTGTTACCATGTAGACGGGTCACTTTGCCCCAGATAGCGCGGATTCTGGTCTTACGTTCCGGATGCTGGGGCACGCACTTCTTTGTCTTCGCTTTGTAAACATATACACAACGCTTGCCAACGTAGAAATGACCGTGTTCCTTGCGACGAGCACCCTCAATCTGAATAAAACAATATATGAAAATACATATCATCCCTTCCTGTTAAAGATTTTCATTACCCACCTTTAAGATAGCCTGATTTTCATGTTGATTGCGTAGACCACGCTTGTAGCCAGTGAACACTGCTTTGGCAAAAAGGCGTCCATGACGTTTGTATTTAGGAGAAGCAGCAACTGGTGAAGTAGGCTTTTCAATCTTTGGCGCTTTAGCTTTGGGGGCCTTGGCAGCCTTTGGAGCTTTGGACGCTGGTGCAATAGCAGCTTGTGTGTCAGCCATAGTAAACTGCAAGCAGATAGAAGCACAAATCTGATTAATTAAAACTTGTCAAATCACTCTTAAAACAAATATTGCACAAGTATTCGGCCTCCCTACAGCCTTGAACTATTCCAATCGGTAAATTCGTGTCCCCAACAAATTCCATTCACAAACATTTTGTCTAGGCAATTTTTTTCTATCCAATTACATCGACTCTCGTCGAGCTGCTGCATCGAAGCCAAATACTTGTACGCACAGAAAAACATTTTATTTTTCGCTTCCATGAAGCATTTAGGTTATTTATTTATGTTTTTAGCGATTTTTTTTAATTATTTCGATGAGTGGTAAAAATATCGCGTACGTACCGGAAACTTGACAAATGGCGAAAGAGAGAAAAGATGAAGACAGGAATGAAATGTCAAAATCACCCAATCTAGGGAAATTATTCAATTTCTCACAAATGCCTCAATCAAATTTATCGAAGAGATGTTGCCATCCCGTAAAGATAATGGTCTACACACATTGGTCGCAATATTCAATTAAAAAGTAGATCGAGTACACAATTCCAAAGCCAAAAATTACAACAATGCTACCCATATACTTTAATGAGCTAGCTCACACATGTGCGATTCCATCGCTGCGAATTTTTCGAAAGTTCAATGTTTCTCTCTTCGTTTTGCTGGGTTCTGAAAAGTGTCATAAAAATAATTGCAAAGAAAAAAGAAAATGTTTATAACAATCCTAGTTTATATGACGGGATCATCCGCAAAAAGGGAGAGTTAAGTGAATTATACATCGGAAATCGACGCGAAAAAAGTTTGCGGATTCAAAGTTAACAGTCGAATTCGCAACGCATGCGCTTCGTTTAAGACATTAAATCAATAGAAATGGTTACTATTACTTTGTAAATTAATAGGGAATGCACATGATTCATCTTTCTCAGGCGATTAGTTGTATCAAAAGTTGAACGAAAGTAGTCAGCCGACCAACTTCGTTGAAAGTGATTAGCTAAAGGGCCGTTGGCACCAGGCGATTGTTGCTTTCAACTAAACGTTGCCTAAAAAATCGCCTCCTGTAAATTCCCTATAATATACGAAAGTTCCTTAAACGATGCATTTGTCCTCAGAAGAATGATTTTTTCGAGCACGACATATAGAAAGTCATCCGTGACGAATGGCCTAAAAATATGAGTTCATATATATTCTGTCAATAATGACAGCTAGTCATGACGCTTTCACAAACATTGTCTACATTAGATTAACGCAATCAAATATTTGCCAGGTGTGAAATGTGCTCTGGCCTTAATCTGACGCCTTCAATGTCACGATGCAGCGAAGAAAGGTGACGCACGCCAACATACCTCTACTTTAGTTTTGCCGATTTTGGCAATTTTGGTCTACAAGCAAAAATTTTTAAATTCACTAATACTTGCACAAAAATCGCCTTTTTTAAATTTCCTTATTAATTCTTAATGTAAATTTCATTTCACACAGCAGAATGGCAAAACTGTCTCACCATAGTAAAAAATATTAGGTTCANCACTGTAAATTAAAGGAGGATGGTGTTGACGAGGAGGCGCATATTGTAATTGATTCCGGTTCGGGTGATGAGGCGGAAATAATGATTAGCAGCACAAAAAGATTAAACAACGTCCTAAAATTTGACATAAACCATGATAAAAACAAAATATTTTTATCATTACATGTATTTTTTAATGCATCAATTAGATGTTTAGTGGGGCGTGAAAGCTTTTGTGTGCACGTTGTCAGTGGGTAGCGGGACCAACAGATTCAACTGCACCGCCTCCTGAACATGTGCTTGTTCCAAGAGGGTGTCGTTGGCTTGTTGTGCATGCTTGGTGGTGGTTCCAAATCCACTTTCACAAATTTTTTCATATATAAATCATTTAAAATATTCTCTAAAACAAATTAACTTTTTCTAATAGAACCAAAATATAATCAAACGAATAATAGAACTGTCACATATAAATTCGCCTTGGCGAGTAGTGTCAAATGATTTCGCCTTGATTTTGACAGTTTACGCCGCCAAAGCAAAAACAAAATACATGTAATTTTTGTTTTTGTACAACTGCTATCACCTTATATTAATTCGCCTTGTGTGCGCTAGCGCATTAAAATGTATGGGTAGCATTGTTGTAATTTTTGGGCTTGCGGATTCGCAACGACAGAATCGCGCCAATGTGCGCTTCGCTTAATACTTGCGCAAAAATCGCCTTTTTTAAATTTCCTTATTAATTCTTAAAGTAAATTTCATTTCACACAGCAGAATGACAAAACTGTCTCACCATAGTAAAAAATATTATTTAACAGCTTTCCCCATAGAACTTTGTTACCGATTCACACACGCCCTATATATTCCTTCTCCAGTAATACTAGGGGTCTTCACACCGGGCTTGGTACTCGGTAACTCGGTGTTCAGTAATTTTTGCCCATGTAGTTTGTTTGTGTCAAATTACAAATTTCCCCATAACACCAGATACAACTCTGTATTTCGCGTTTCTCTGGACTGGTAATAACGCCCAAATATCTCTGTGCGANGGTCTTCACACCGGGCTTGGTACTCGGTAACTCGGTGTTCAGTAATTTTTACCCATGTAGTTTGTGTCAAATTACAAATTTCCCCATAACACCAGATACAACTCTGTATTTCGCGTTTCTCTGGACTGGTAATACCGCCCAAATATCTCTGTGCGTATAAAAGCAACAACAGCAAACAAAACAAAAATATTTCACCATTTCGATTAGTAATTTTTCATTGTGCGCTAGCGTTGAAGAATTTTACGTGTCAATATTAAGAAAAACTGGTTGCTTACAATTAGCAAAAAGTGCGAAGAAAACATTTAAGTATTCAATATGAGCAAAAAGGTTGACTTCCCGGAATTGCGAGCACAATTGGAAGCTCTAAACAACAAAGAACTGCACCACAAATGCGTCGAACATGGCATGAATGTGCCAGTAGCCGACTCAACTCGCGATGTCATCATTCGCAAATTAATCAAGACGATAACCGGTGGGGCGACGGTTGTTTCTCCCAAGGCCAACAAGAAACAAACTTCCACACCAAATGATCGGCGTAAGACTGTAAATGTAACTGTGCACGTTTCGAGCGATGAGGAAGAAGCGGGGCGGCAAAAGCAACCACCCGCCACAAAAAATAGGACACGCACACAATCTCCTAAAGGACACAATGTGACCTTTGATACAACTGTAGACAATCATCGCCATACTTTTGCTGCGCCCGCACCAGCCCCAAAACAGCAAAAACCACCTGCGGTTGATGTCAATACTAATGTTGGAGTGGGGCTTGGCAACAAAGCACGTATTGTGCCCATTGAAGTGGACTTGTTCAATACTACTGACCATGATGATTACAACATTGAAATAAGTCGGTCTAGTTTGAATAGGGCACCAAACAACGACATTAATTTCAACAAACGAGGGAACTTTACCGAAGGATATAATACTACACATCCGAACCAAAATTATGACAGCGGTTATAAGGGATCATCACCTAATTTAAATTTTAGCCAGCCTCGAACTCTGAATAGCACATATCAACAGGATCTGCGAGAACCTCTTATTAGCAACTATAACTTTGCTTCACCCAAATTGGGATTCAGCCAAACGCGTACTCTTAACACCACTTTTCAGCAGGATGCCAACTCGTCGTCAAGACAAGGATTTATTGCATCGCCCCAAGGACATGAAAATACTGGATCACTTGGTTTCTATACAGCTGGTTCCCCATCGAACTCTTTTAATATTGAGAACATGGCCAGCCACTCATCCACTCTTGGTGGAACATCTCCAAGTGCAAAGGAACCACTTTTCAAGCGTCCAACAGCACTTTCTAAAACCAACGTGACTTCGTCTTCTTATAATCAGGCTGATGCACAACGTTTGTACCCGCGATTACCTACAGATTTAGTTACCCCACCAACGTACATGTCTTCGCCTCCCTCTACACCGGATTCTCAACAGTCTACACGTTCTGGGCGTGAGTCTTCGCTAACTAAATCCGGTGTAATGACCACTTCATATTATCAGGAAATTGCACCCGTAAAAGAGGTGAAACACTTTGAAGTAGAGAGTGGCGATGAACCAGCTGACGTTGGTGCACGTGACTACGGTCGCAGCAACACAGCTGCCAGTCCAAATTACAACCGATCAAGCTATCTTGCAGGCATTCAGCGTGGCACAGAGGCACATATGCCATTTGAATCAAATCTACAGTCTACTTTACGCGATTCAATATACACTACACCGCGTTACTCTAGCAGTCCGATTACTAAGGAAACATATATACCTAGTACCGCGTCACCAAAAGCACCACTATCACCAACACTAAATCGCTACTCTACTACAACACGCGCCAACACCAGCTACACGCGCAGCATAGATGAGCCTGATAGCGGCTCCGAAGGCGAACAACTCTCTGGTGATGAAATATATGTGCAGGACAGTGATGACGAGGAGGAATACTTGGCAGATACTAAGAAAATTTACAGCAGCTATGGCAGTAATAAAATACAGGAACGTGTGCCATATCGACGCAGTAATACGGCGAGATTGAGCGCCTCGCCAACGGCACTATACAATCAATCGGTAGCAGGACGGAGCACGTTTAATCCAGACGACGATGATGACGATATTAATGCTTCGCTGAAGAACTTTCTTACAACATTGGATCGAAAATATCATATTAAGCAAATGATGTACATGTTCGCCATCTTCGCAGCAGCAGTTTTTATTTATGTTGTCTTCTTCGAGAAGACACCAATCGATGATGACGATGTGGTGCAGGCCACCAAAATGAGAGCTTGATGTGCAGGACATGCGAGAAGTGCTAGTGTGGGGTTACGGTAGAAGCAGATGAATAAGCTACGCTAAAACAAGTGCTTAAAAGAGGAAAACGGTGTCTGTAGTTAGGAAAGTATGTATACGTTAAAAATTTAAAGGAAATGAACAAAATTTATTTAAAATCAGCATTATTCAATATTACATATATGAACAACAATGGACTACACTTTTTTTTTGGTAATGTGTTTTTTCGTTATTTAGCAGCATTAAAAGCTCAATATGTTTATTATAATGATAACTTAGTAAAAAAAAATAATAATTTGTAAATCTTGTATTTAGGCATTTATTGCATAAATAACAGCAGCCATTCAATTGGTGCAGGTTCCCGTTTTTCGTTATTATCGTTATTATACGCATTTAATTATATAACAGTAAATTTATGTATTCATGTATCGTTCACTTGTATTGTACGCTCTATTTTTTGACGTTCAAAGTAATAAAGCGCTAAAACGCATACCACAGAGCAAACCCAAATATATTAAGAGTCTTTCTATTTTAGTTAGATGACGTCATCTATATTTTTGGTTAGACTCATTTAATAATACGTCAACATCTCTTTGTAAGCGACTGATTCACTTTGGAAGAAACAAATTTTGGATATACATTCATATAATTAAATATGTACATGGGGATGTGCGAATGTGTGTCTCCGTTGGAATACATATATATGTACATACATTTGCGAGAACTTATCTAAAACTAGAAAAGATTCGTTCGAGTAATCATGACTTATATAAGCGGTCAGTTTTGTTAGCATTTTGAATAGGCTTGTCAATAAATTGTTACCAAATTAAATGATGTGCCCAGGGAACCTGTTGTTTGGACAGGGTGGGACTAGAGTGGCGGAAAAGGTCAGGGAATTAGCCGAAGGTCAATGAAACTTCCGCTGGTGGATGAGGAGGCTTCTAAATGTAGAAGTTAAACAGTAATAGGAACAGATTTGATCTGTAAAGATTGCCTACTGAGGAGGTTTTTTAAATAGTATCCGTGGATTTTTCCCACTATGTGGTATTGATGTCCGATTGCGGCCAACTAATGCGTTTGAGAGGTGACATTTCAGGCTAATTTTTAAGTTATTTTGATAAGAAAGGGTGCGTTCAGAAATGCATCAAGCCAAAGCAACACTCTCTTTTACTTCTATATTATAACTGATGCAAATGCCTTATTTACACAACTAAGTTCCAATTAGGCATTAAACGTGGTTGCGCATATTGCATATTTTCATTAATAACAGTTTAGAAATCAATACGTATGATGCTGTGACTTGATGCATTTCTGAACACACCCAAATATGCTATGTGATGCTTGTTTAACTAAAAAACAAGGCGAGAAAACTGCTTTCCTTCGAATCCTGTAAACCCTGCAAATCTTAAGTACCTGTAACAGCTTTTTTTATGTGACCGGCCGGTCGCAATCGCAATCGATCAGGGTCCAAGACCGGTGACACTCCGGCTTCAAAGCCAGTATTAGGTGTTTGGTGGTATTCAAGGAGAATTGTCCATTATGAACGAAATGATCAATTCGTTCGGCTATTGCGCACAACTCCCCCATTTGAACGACCCAATCAAGAAAGAGCGACCAGAATTGGTTAACAGAAAACGAGTTTTGTTGCTAATGGTAATTCCACGTAGTCATTGGGCCTCATCGGCTTGTTCTAGATCTTCAATTGCTCTTCCCATTTCTTCAGTTTATGCTGGTTTTGATGGCAGTATGTATTTTATGCGATTACAACATACTTAAACAACAATGAATATTAAATACTACTTTGTACCGAGTTAAAAATTTGTTTTATTTATATCATAAACATTTTTCATTTTATTTTCATAACATTAAAATGTTTATTAATTTTTTTAATGTATTAAGCTTTCGAATTTAGCTCAATTACTTGTATAAATACATACTCCATTTTTAACATAAAAAATAGGAATAGGGAAAGATTATTTAGAATTTAGCCTACTATTTACAAATAAGATTACTTGAAATTATACAGCAAATTATTCCCTTGCAGATTATAAGGTATCGCAATCAGGTTAAGCGGCACAATTTTATGGACAAAAAATCTTATGATTAGTAAACAATTCAAGTGCGTATGCAAAGTCTTTTGAGCGTTTAATTTATTACAGCACTTACGAGTTAAGAACTAACTTTCCAATGCATACCTACATATAGAATGATAATTTTGCAAAAAAAAAATCGCTATGCATTAATTTAAAGAAAAGAACATACCCACAATAGCGATCGCATGCAAATAATGCAAGCTAGCTTACGTGATCGCATGGCAACGGTAGCTACACACGTTCAATACACGCTTATATGATACTATAAAATAGAAGACCTAACAACAAACCGACTTAATCTAGGTATGCGCTAAGGTATATTTGTTAATAGATTTTTCCTGAGGATTATGGTACTTCTAATTGAAATGGAATTTAAATTGGAACGGTGACCCGTGATGGAAGTGCGCAAATGGACTGCCGCCTCGGAAGCCACCCCCTTGTTGATTTGCCTCGGGGTCGAGAGGATCCTGTCCCATGTCGAACTGTTTTCGTTTCTCGGGATCGGTCAGTACTTCTTTGGCTGCCGCAATATCGATGAATTTCTTTTCTGCGATCTTTTTTTCATCATCTTTGAAATTGTCTGGATGCCATTTTTGTGCTGCTTTGCGATAAGCTTTGATAATTTCTTGCTTATTCGCATTACGTTTTACACCGAGAATTTTGTAATAATCCCGCCGTTCAGCTTGTTTTTGCAGTCTTTTCGCTTTCTCTATACCCTCCTTAGCGCGTTGCAGACTCTCGTCCATTTCTAACGCTTTTTGATAATCATGTATGGCATCATCGTACATCTCTGAGCCCAAGTAGGCGTCAGCGCGTTCACAGTACAATTGTGGGTCACTCGACAATTCAATCGCCTCCTTACAATGGCTCAAAGCTTTGGCATACTGTTCGTCGCGTGTATAGCAGGTGCACAATAGTCGTTTAGCCTCATATATAATCATATTTTCCTCCTTCTCTAGCTTTAAT
Source organism: Rhagoletis zephyria (assembly GCF_001687245.7). Lineage (NCBI taxonomy): Eukaryota > Metazoa > Arthropoda > Insecta > Diptera > Tephritidae > Rhagoletis > Rhagoletis zephyria. The sequence goes on along the minus strand of NW_016162191.1, from coordinate 34,192 downwards.
GCAGACTCCGCAGAAGATATACAGTCCGCATACTGTTTCTCCTCGCGCGCGTTTTCAGCATTGGACAAGCTCTTTTCGACTTTTCTTAGCTTCTTGTAGAAGGGGAAGCAGTCTTTATGTTCGGGATCAAGGTGCAGACACTCACGGATCTCTTTGAGCGCATTTGTTGCCTGTCCCATTTTGTATAACAGCAATGCAATGCGATAATAGCCTTCTGTGCTGTCCTGTGACAATTTGTTGACGGAACGGAGATCGGAGATGGCAGGGAGTAGATCATTTATGGCAATATAAGCGTCAGCACGCGTCTGACGGAACTCCACAGACCACGGCGAGATCTCAAGTAGTTGTGTAATCATTGGAATGATATTACGTTCGTCGCCACGATATTTGAGATCTTTTATGATTTCCCATTGCTCCATAGCAGCATCAATGCGCTTATAGTACTCGTTTGCACTATCATTATAGGGATCCTCTTGTAACACTTGTTCAAAATCTTCTACTGCAAGCTCATATTCTCCGCTCTTTACATGCACAATACCGCGCTGCATTCGCGCCGCAGTGAAATCAGGCTTCAGTTCCAAAACACGAGTGAAATCTGTTATTGCGAAACGCGCTTTGCCCAGTGCTAAGTAGACCGTGCCCCGCTTGAAAAGTGTCAAATAGTTGTTGGGATCACCCTCTAAATTATAACAAAAAACGTTAGATGTGATGTAAAACAAATGAATTCCCATCAATGGTTATGTCATAATATTCGCTATTACTCACCAACAGCTGCATGGTAATGCGTGAGCGCATCTGAGAGCTGTCCCCGCGCTAGAAATTCTTTGCCCAGCTCCAGATGGTTTTCAATGTCAGCCTGATTGGGCACCGCTTCGGCACCTATGTGAAGGTTATGTATTCATTGTTGTTATTTGTATTGCACATGTGTTGTTGTTGTTATTATGCACATTAGCAGTTATACAAAGTTGTTTGCACAGTTGGCAGAGTGGCAACAAAGTGATGTGAGGAAGATGATATAAAAACAAAAAACGATTGTTTAATAAAAAAAGCCGCTTTTACAAGGAAAAGGGTATTTATCTAGATTTCTTTGTATATAACCTAGCTCCAGTCTAAAAAGGCTTACCTTCTAGAAATAGTTCTAGCAACAACAACAGTACGCACGCTGCCAGCTTTCGTTCTGCGCTGGCAAAAGGCAGCATATCATTCAGCGGCACTACCATGATGAAGGTGCACCAGACACGTGTTTCCAAGCCGTTTTACTTAAATTTACTTGAACTACAAATAAGATGAAAAGGTGCTACGTATAATCTGCCACTTTCTAAACGTTCTGCTATTAGCAGTTTCTTGTGCTGGCCTCCAATAAGCGCTGCTGGATGCACTGTATTATATTGTATAGGGAGTGCGTCACAGATTACAAAGTTCGACTTGCACTTTTCTAGAAACTTTTTTGGTATTGTAGTGGACAATTCCTCTTACTTATATCTTTTACTATCCAAAAAACCCCTGCTCAAATGCTTTTTCAACTGCGTTTAGTAAAATAAATACTGCCGCAAATTTATCGCTTCTTCGACGATCCCTTGTCAAACACACGTCAGTAGAAAATATTTTTAGTTCCAACGCAACAGCTCGACGCTACATGCGCTTTAAAATAGGTGTGTATGAAAGAGACAAATAGTGTATCGGTAATTATGTGGCTCGATGCAGTGTTGCATTCTATATGTGGTTTTCGGTGATTGGTTAATGGATTTGTTATCAATTGTTTGACAATTTCCTGTTTTCCGTTCAGACATGTTGTTGTTTTCCCTTTCCAGTTATTGGTCAAAGTGACTTCCGGCAATTCAGGAACAGTTTATGCAGGATCGAAAAATATGTATTTTTACAAGCATTTTAAGTCACACGTCGCAAGGGATAAACGATACAATTTTGGTAAGCATACTTAATGGAGTGGTTATCCGAATCAAAACCGGAAATAGTAATTAATGAACATATCCGGAAAATATATGCCGTTCAGAAGGAGGCACAAACGCAATCAAATGAAGGCTAAAATGTTCTGTTAGGACCGGATATCTGGAAATTACGGTCGATAAAAAAGCTAAGTTGGACCTTTCATCTTCTTAAAACTCTTACTAAAGCCAAACGAACGATTCTTCAAGTGGGGCTTTGGAGTTTCGTCTAAGATAAACTTGTTATCATATGTATTTTCGTTCAAGCAACAACAGCTCGAGTTGTAAGTGAAAATTCCTAGTGACAACTTTTATAAAAAGGAGCTCTTTACGGTTATTCTGTGGCAGACCTCAAAATTTAAAATTGTAACCTTTTTGACTCCAAGCGCAACGTAATCGTATTAGCGGAAAATGGATTTTCTTACCTTTAGCAGAAATATGTATACATGTATGTACGTACATATGTACGTATGCTTGTTTGCTGGAAGAACGGCATAACTAAACAAACCATATCTGGTGCTCTAACGATTTTACGAAGGGTTTTCCCTTGGGCAAAAATTAATATAAATGTTTGTTTTAATCTACAGATTTAAATATCAACCCTTTTAAGACGGCTACAGTCCCCTACACTTGGAACTTGGCCTTAGACGGGGTCGTAATCAATGTCGCCACGGAGGTTAAGTATCTGGGGCTTACCCTGGACTCAAAGCTTCTGTGGAGTGCCCATGTTGATGCGGTCTCCTCTAAGGCTACGAGAGCGGTGATGGTGTGCAAACGTCTAGCGGGTAAATCCTGGGGGTGTACTCCGAGGATCCTCAGATGGATGTACACCATGATAGTGAGACCAATGGTGACCTATGGTTCGGTGGCTTGGTATTGCAGGAATACTCTGGGAACGGTGAGGCAGGCCCTCAAAGATTCAACAATGCGCACATGCCCGACAGCAGCTCTGGATGTACGGGTGGAGCTCGAGCCACTGCATCTTTCACTGGAACAGGTTGCAAAGTGAACCCTCCTTAACTTTGCGAGAGAGGTGGTCTTCAAAAGGAACTTCTGGACCTGTGTAGAAAGGCTTAATGCTCTGGCGTAGGTTAATGATATCCAACTGATGTGGGTACCAAGGCACATGGGTGTTGCAGGAAATGAGAAAGCTGATTATCTGGCCAGAATGGCCGCTTCCTCGACCCCGATAGGACCAGAGCCTTTTCTGCCAGTGGGGCCCAATACCATAAAGGAAATGCTCAGAGAGGTAAATTGCAAACTGAGAGAATTGCACTGGCGTAACACCATAGGTCAACGTGAGGCGAAAAGCATATTAGGAGGATACAATCTGATAAGATATAGGTTACTCATGGATCTGCCAAAGGAGAAACTAAGAGTTATTACAGGTTTATTGATGGGCCCCTACAGGCTAGAGGAAAAGAGTAGTTGCTCTTAATTAAAAATTGATTATGTGGCTTATACAGGTTAAACTTTTCCCAGAGGATAATTTCAGAAGCTAAAAGCCCTTCTGAGAGTCAAGAGGTATTCCACTTTGCATTCCTTTTCCCCTTTGTTTGTATGGAGCAGCACGAATTAAAACGTCATTCGCAACCTGAATTTAACAAAAACAAATATTCAATAGTTGTTAATAAATAATTTTCTATTATTGTAGTTTTATTTTAAAGCTTCGTTATAGATAACTTTATTCATACTAATGTGTATATGTATAGTACATGTATGCATTAAGAACGTCGTCTTAATGTTGATAACCAAACAAATAATTCTAAAGTGTTTAAATAACTTATTCATATACATACATTAGGGTGCATTACTCTCCATACAAAAAAGTCGGTACTGTCGGTTTCCATAGGAATCATTAAATTTACTACAATTTAAGGCTTCCGCTTTATTTCGGAAAATTGTTAAGATTTACGGGAGCTGGACCGATTTAAAAATGAATCAAAAAATATAGTTTTTTATAAATAAATTTCGTTTTGCAAATAATTTGTTTCCAAAAAATCACCTCAGATGATAGAAAAGTTAAAGCTTAAAATTTTATCAACACAATCAAAACAATGAGATTTTTGGAATTATTTTTCAAATCGGTCCAGCTACCTTTATTCTTAATATTATCCCGAAATGTTTTGGCGAAGAACCTTAAATATAATAGATTGCATAATTCTGGTGGAAACCTCGCATTTTTTTCGTGTCGCACCCTAAAGTATGTACATACAATACATTAGGTAAATCTAATATTGCCATATTGCTTTAGTAAAAATTGAGCGGAAGTTAGTACAAAGTATATATATAGTAGACATTTAACTGGTTAGTGAACTGGTATGTGAACTAACTATAAGTATGTATGTATATATAAATTATCACTTACAAAACATAAATTATTACATACATACTATATGTACATATATTGCGTTTAAAAGTATGCATAATATCATTTCAGTGTTACATTATCACCATGGAAATTCCCAAACTACTACTACAAAATATTGCTAACAATTTTCTACTTTTATAAAATTACATACATACGTTTATCTAAACAATTGCATTAAATACAATAAATGCATTTCACTAAATTATTCAATACTGTATTCGTATCTAAAAAAAAAAAACACAATTGAGCATTCGTCAAGTTCAAAGTTTTGGACATCTTAATCTATAGGTGTGTGTGTGTAATATACATACATATGTCCATACATAAGTATGCAGTGTTTTATATCATTTTTAGCTGACTTCAAAAAAAGGAGGAGGTCGTTTGTCAATTCGTCGGAATATTTTTTTTTTTTTAATTTATGTTTGGACCACGTTAACCTATTTTTTTTAAAGGAAAGGTGGCACCTCAAAGCTGGTCCCATGCTAATATGGCTTAGATCCGATCATTGGGTCATGAGGAAATTAAGGGTCTTCTTAAATCTTTATATGGGAATTGAAGTCAGTTTTTTTTTTGTTTAAAAATTACTTGTTATTACTTATGTCGTTTTTATGCATTCATATATACATACACATAAATTAACGCTATTGCTTTCGGTCAGTGAGCCATTATGTGCGTGTTATTGTATTTGTGCATTTTATTTTCTTTATAGTTGTATACATTCTTTTATAACTCACTGTAAATAATACACTGCGCAAGATTTCGATCGATTATGTTTGTTGGCAGACAATTTTAACGGTCTCTTATTCTGGATTTTCCTACATAAATTCTACTCATTAGCTAGTTTATGAAAGTCGTTCGGAAAATATACCTACAGATGGATTTTGTTAAATGTTTGTTAATTTTATTTTATCAAACTAATGTGATAAAATAAAGGTATGTATAAAAAATGTTAATTATAATATCAAATGGTGTATTTAACCATCAGCTAATTTATCTCTCCAAAAACCAAAGCAAAATAGCAAAATATTCTTAAAATATAATCGAATTTAGTTATATGCATTTATTTTTAATGGGAAATAGTACTGGATTTTTTTTTTTTATAATAAACACATTTTTCTTGTTAATGAGCGAGATCCTTTTAAGCTAAACGCTTAATCTTTAACAGTGTCTTATTTTTTTTTTTTCCTTGGCAAATGTTGCACTAAAGCTATCGAAGGAGTTTGAAAAACCCAATTGTGAAAGGCGAAATCAAAATCCCACCATTACAAACACGGAGTTAAGCTTTAAATCCTCATGAAACTTTTAAGGTTCATACATCTGTTCTTCAAAGACATCCATATTATAATCCTCCAAATTTGTTGTGCTCGGATCATGTTTCTTCATCATGTGAGCTAAAAAAAAAAAATACGAAAAATAACATTTATTTCATTTAAAAAAAAGTCCCAAAAATTTAGGGTATTCACTTACTTTTGAATTTCATATGAGTTACAAAATTTTCGCCACACAAATCGCAACGGTAGTAAGTTTCGCCAGTGTGTACACGTTCGTGCACGCGCAATGACTTCTCGAAAAGATAGGCACGTCCACAGATTAGGCATTTAAAATTTTTCTCAAGCACTGCAAGATCGACATTTTATATTTTATTAAGTAGTAAAAAAAAAGTTCAGTAAACCTAAATAGGATTAAATAAAATAAAATATATAAACTAAAACAAAACAAAACATAACCAAATAAAATAGTATTTAAAAAAAAAAATAAAACTCTCACCTTCATGACTCCGCTTATGCTGATTCAGCACATACTTCAACGCAAAACCCTTGCCACAGACATCGCAAACATTTGGCTTCTCATTCGAGTGTGTCTTCATGTGCCAATTCATATCTTGCGCACGCTTGAAACGCTTCGCACACGACTCAACCGGACACTTGTGCGGACGTCCAATGCTCGAATGCACTGCCGCATGTCGCTCCAAAGCCGATTTCATATTGAAACGCTGCGCACAAATTTCACATTGGAATATGCCACTATAGTTTTTCTGGCGCTTATTGCGCACCACACGCTTATTGTTGGCTATTAGCAGCACCGATGATTTGGGTCGTTCAATATGTTTGCTTCGTATATGTTCACTTAACTTGTGTTCATCTTCGTAACGCTGACGGCAAAGCATGCATTCGGTGCGTTCGATAGTGGTGAGATTTTCCAAATGATTCTCCAACATGTGTATGCGTTTCTCCAAATAGGAGGCGAACACTGCACGGGATGAAAATAATAAATGGTAGTTTACTTAGGGCTATATGCAAGGCTGCATACGTTTTGCTTTAAGTAGCATTCAGAAAAATTAAAAATATTTGGACCACATAATGAGTGCTGAATATGAAACATTCGATTGGAGAGTGGCTGTGTGCTTTGTGAGGATACATATTTATATGAGAGTACATAAAGCCTTCGCCTAATAATATTCAAAGTAAATTTGGATGTGCAAACCCTTTTGCTCTCGGTATAGGTGAAATTTGCGTTAACCAAGCAGAAAATTTGTAACAGATTCCTACCAAAAATTAAACCCAACAGAAAATTTGTAATTTTTCATAAGACAACAGCCTATGCTTGCTACTGTTGCAAGTGCTTGTAAGTAGTGTTTGCTAAGAGGATTTCACAACGCAAATTTAACCGGCGGAAATTTTAAAATAACCGAAACTATTTGCAATTGGGTTTTTAACGTGTAAACATTTTTGCTCCCGGCATGGGCAAAATTTGCGTAAGCCGTCACGAGTAAGCCATGACGAATTTGGAATTAGTACAAATAAAAACAAATGTAATCAGCTGTTCTAGCAATACTGCTCGTTGATATAGTTCGGGAACACTGCTAATTGTTATTGTTGAGAACTTTTTCGGCATCAGTTCGGTACTACTTGAGGACTTTTTTGAGGATAATTTCGGGACTAGCTCAGGATCAGTTAGGTACTAGGCCAGGACGTTTTTGAGACTATTTGAAATAATTTCGGGACAAGTTCAAGACTTTGTTAGGAAAATTTCGGGACTAGTTTGAGACGAGTTAGGTACTAGTTCAGAACCTTTTCTAGACAAGTTCAGGCCTTTTTCGGGGCTAGTTCGGGATAATTTCGGGTCTAGTTCAGCCCTTTTTTGAGACTAGCTCGGTATCAGTTTGCATTAAATGTGAAGAAATAATGAATACTTTTTCTTAAAAAAAAGTTGTTTAAGGATGGATTCTACCATAAAAAAAGGCTTTCGGGTTGTCAATTGATTTAAATAGAAAATATCACATGATTGCGATAAAAGAAATTGTGACCACAACGAAAGATCCAGAATTTCAAGGAGAAAATTGACAGTAGATAAGGTTAAATTCTTCAAAAAAACTCGTGAAACTAAGACAAAAACTAAGGCTTAGGAATTACAAAGTGAATGAAGTTCTAGAAAAAAACTATCAAAAAATGGTACCGCTAAAGGACTTTTAAAATTGGTGAAATAATTTTTTTGAGAAATTCGTATATGAGCCATTCTTTTTTAAATGGGACGGATTTCGTAAAAAAATTATATCATGTCTCCGATTCGCTTAAAATTTGTTTACGGGTTCTATATATGAAATAAGCAGACGGGAGCGTTGATCCGAATTAACTCGGACTTAATCCAGATCAATTGCAGTTAATTCCCGAGTTGATCCGGATCAACGCTGCCGTCTGTTTATGCTTTAACACGTATTCGAGGATTTTTTTCTTTTTTTTCTTCGGAGATATGTTCTGTCAAGGATTGGATTTTTTCGTGATATACATATATACATATACAAATATCTCATCTTATCTCATCTTCCATGACAAAAATTTCATACAGCCGATTCCCGAGGAAATGCCGCTGAAAAACTGGGTAAATAAGTGACAAAATTTGCAAGGAAATCCTTGTTTGGCAGGCGCCTGCATTTGTGGCAAAAAGTAATTTATTTTTGACATCGGATACAATCAACAGTGGTGTATATGTGTAGGAATGCTTACTTCCATGCAAACGCTTAGTATCCGTTTTGTAGTGGCTTAACTACGCTTCGTCACCATATCATATCAGAATTGCTGCCGAATTTCTGCAGCGCATTTCAAGCAGAGGTGACAGGCGATAATGGAGACTGTCTACTGCCTTTGCAATAGCGTAATATCGATTAGAAGAGGTCCTCCCACCGATCTCGTTGCTTCCTTAGTTGCTAGTTTTTTGACAGTTTACGTGTCTTTTGATTTCGGTGTGAAGAACCTTTTCAGTATAAGCAGAACTCTGGTCCTTTGGATCACTTTCGATGCGATCGAAATTGGTCAGTGAATGCCTGAACTCTCTCTCGGCCGCTTCAGAACACCTGCAATTTCCAGGGCATAGCAACATTTCATGTAACTGCAAGGATAATAATTTTGCTAGACAGGACACACTGAAGGCTATTTCTCATGACAGAGAGGGTATAGGAGTTCCTATTACAGCCTGCTGCCTATTCCTGGCCAGATTGGCTTTTAGTAGAGTCAACTGCGCTGGGTGGACTGTAGGCAGTGAAAGAGGCTTTTAAAGCTGACTAAGCGCTAACTTTCCACCCAACATCAGCACTGACAATTCATTGTCCAAAATATACTTATACGATACAACTTTATATCGTTTGTGACCCCTATTTTCGTCTCAGTTCTTTTTTCGCAGCTGCCCTGCTTTGTTACGCTAAAGCTTAACCTCCTCGGATCACATTATATCTACATATATGTATATTCTAACTTTCCAGTTGAAGTTGGCTTCAAACGTCTGCGAAACTTTATTCTCAGCAAAGTCTCTCCATTCAGTAGCACAATGGACATTAAGAAATAACACGAATAGGACTGCCACCTAGCTAAATCTAACCTAAAAACTTCTCAGGGCTGATAAACAAAAGCTCGGCTAGATAGAAATCTTCAATTATTTATTGAAGTAAAAAATTGGAAAAAATTTTCATAAAAACCTTACAAGGTAAATAAATTTGGAGTGGTAAAATGTCTGTGTTTTTAGGAAAGTGATAAGATTTGTGTTTATAAAAAAAAATAAAATGTAATTCCCGGATCAAAATGCATTGACTAATAGTTCAAACAACGTGCAAGATTTAAAAACAAATGTATATATGTAACTTAGGGAGGCCCAAAAATACACAGGAAAACCAACTTTTTCTAATTTCTTCACTGTCACCACCATAACTGAAGAGTTTCGAAAATAAGTAGACCCGTATCTTAGAAGACTTAGATAGTATTCCATGTATATTTTTTTGTATGGGAAATATAAATGTTTTCGTCGTATTGCTATATAATCGTTACAAATAAATATTTTATTCCAAATTAGTATATTTTTTGTCAGAAATCTTCAAAAAATAAAATTATTTTGCATATTTAAATTAAAAATTATTACTATTTTTCATAATGCGCGTGATGTCTTTGCAAACACATAAAATAATAGATAAAATTATCGGGTACTATAAAGTCTTAAGTTTAATTTTAAAATTTGAATCATAATTTTATTTTCAATAAAATTATTTTGCATATTTAAATTAAAAATTATTACTATTTTTCATAATGCGCGTGATGTCTTTGCAAACACATAAAATAATAGATAAAATTATCGGGTATTATAAAGTCTTAAGTTTAATTTTAAAATTTAAATCATAATTTTATTTTTCAATGTCTGAAGGAAAATATTCTTGTTTAATAAAAAATATGTATTTGTAACGATTCTATGGCAATTCTACGAAAAAATTAAAATCCCCGGTGGCATGGGTAAATATTAAATAGTCGATTTAAAAATAGGAAATATGGGTCTCCTCATTTCGATATTCTTCAATTCTGAGGGTTGGCTGGAAAAAACTTTTGGACGACCCTAATGTACACATGTATGTATTTATTTAAGCCTTAAGGCACTGTATTCATGTGTAGTATGTAAAGGGCAGCATAAGATTTTAATTTCAAATAAAAATTTTTTACTTTTACCATTTCATGTGCTTAAAAGAGCTCTAACTCTATTTTCACTGCTAGCAATATTCGAAAAATGTATCCGAGTGTGGCGAACGATAAATGGATGTATGAATTTTGGTCTGTATGCATTAATGAATTTATGTATGAAAGCATGTTGTTATTTTGCTTAAATGAATTGCAAAAGCCGGGTAAAGCCATGCTTACCCTCAGTGCAATGGCCGCACTTGTATGGTTTTTCGCCGCCATGTTGTCGATATAAATGCCAACGCAAAGTTTTCAAATGTATGAAAGCTGTGTGTAGAGAAATTATTTCCTGTTAAATTTTTGCATTAAGGATAACTGAAATCACTTAAAGAATTAAATAGTTATCTAAACAATTTACAATTGTTACCATATCTTCATCAAAAGCAGGAAAGCCAATTTCAAGCGGAGATGCTAATGGAAACACCGAACATGAAGAATGAAATACATACAGAAAAGACGCAAGTCGATCGTAGGGAAAAATAGTGCTAGTTAGTGCAACCGAGAAAAAAAGAACCGCACTGGAAAATGCATTAGTTGCCGAAAACGAGGCAATTGTTTGTAAGACGGGTTCCAAGAGGCACAAAAATTCAGCAGGACGCAAGCCATTGTTCCTAGGTAAGGATTTCGGACAACCGCGGCGAGTTCCACAGAGTGGCAAATGGAGAGCACCTTGGAACTAAGAAACCCCAGAAGAGCATTAATGAGAGATTTTATTGGGTTGGTTTGCTGCAGTCGGTCAGGCAGTGACCGCGCTAGGTGATCTGAAACCAGACGATCCAAATCTGTGCGTCATGAAAATACGAAGCGGCATAACTCAGATGCAAAGAGTGCCCATGAAAGGAGACGTGGTCAGTGACCGGCAGAAGCAGACCACGCGAATGGCAAGAGTTAAGCCGGAAGCAAGGTCCAGTAAAGCATCGAACCGAGAGGGCTTTCCTTTAAGGCATTCTGGTATTGTTCTACCAGTAACTAGGAAGGAACATACGTATAAAGATGTGAAACGGACTGAAGATGTGGTGTAGCGTATCCAGACCGTTGGATGGCTGCAAGGCAAAACGATAATGGTCCGATCGTTTGGAACAACAAGTGTGTTACAAAGTGTTAAATTGTAAATTATTTGTTGTACAATAAAATTACTAGTACGGTATTTTGCGCGTTTTTATTTCACAGTCCAGTGTTCAAACCTAAAGGATTTAGGAAATCGTCAAGAAATCAAAGATAAACTACCACTATTTTAACCGTTATTTTACGTTGAAAAATTTTAAGACGCTACGATGCCTAACACGTCTTGCGAATCCCCTAATTCTGTGATTTACATTCTGTGGAGCGGTTATCATATCCGTCTAGAATATGGAACATGACACCTTCTAAGGTGCGATTATTGCGGTTTTAGCTGTTTCACTTAATTTAGATATGAAGAACAGAGAAATTATCACAGGAACCAGGTAAAAATACAGGAATAAGTTTTATCCCACCGAAGTTGAAGATATTCCACATTAAAATCAAGATGACATTTAACAAGGATTAAAAGTTTTTTTTCAACTATTTATTCAAAAGTAAACTCTAACTTACGTAAGTCTACTTACTTTTCCCACAGAAGGTACAACACTCACTATTCCTCACGCCGTTGTGCGTCTCTTCGTGACACTTCAAGTGTCGTTGATTGATGAACAGCCGATCGCATTGGCTACATTGCAACACCAATTCCGGATTATGCCACTTCATATGATAGTTAAGACTTTTACGCGAATAGAAACGCTTTTCGCAAGTGTCACACGCAAAATCCGTTTCACTGTGGAACTTCTCAAAGTGATGCCGCAAATTGAAGCGATCGGCATACTTTTTGCCGCACACATCACACTCATAATGTTTGGCCACATGTTCGCTTTTCATGTGGACCGTGCGTGAGGCGGCGTCGCGAAAACCCTCCTTGCAACCGCGCTGCGGACAAGTAAACGGGTAGTCAGCATTATGCGCATTGGTTATATGGTCGAGCAGTGCCTGTTGTGTCTGGAAGTGCGTACTCGGTATATCTCTGCTTTTGTGGCAGTATTTACACTCGAAAACAATGCTCATATCCGATTGATGGCCTATTCCTGAGTTGCTGAGCGCCGACGCTTTAAAGACAAATTGCGGTGCTGGTATGGTATTGTTGTTTGTATTGTAAGTATTCGTTGGGAGTGTAACCGGTTCGAATGCTTCTAGCACCCCTTCGTCCTCGTCATAATCGTCGTCGTCGCCGTCGCCGTCGTCGTCGCCGTCGTCCTCATCTTCAACANATGCTTCTAGCACCCCTTCGTCCTCGTCATAATCGTCGTCGTCGCCGTCGTCGTCGCCGTCGCCGTCGTCCTCATCTTCAACTGCTTCCGCAAAAGGCACACTCTCTTCGACATAACCTTCAGGCTGTGCCAGATTTCCGCTTAGGTCGGATACAATGCAGTCAGCTGCAGCAGTGTCATGGTCTAAAATTACGTCTGTCGCCACTGCTGTGCCTACTTGCTCCTCCTCAAGTGTTTCATCGAGCGTGAAATCTTCCTCAATTATATCATCCACATGCAAATGAATTTGTTCGTTCATATCTACTTCGTTCACGTCTTCACAGTCATCTTCTTCTTCAGCCATTTCCACCTCATCTTCCGCTTTTTTTCCTTCTTCTGCCATTAATTCCGCGCCCACATGTTTGTCGACCACCAGTGTTGTAACAGGAGCAGCCATTATGTTTGAAACATGCATTTCCGCTTCACTTTGACATTCAACGCCGGCAGTGTAAAAGTTAGATTGAGTTATGGCGGCAGCGATTGCATTATTCTCGTTTGTTAATGGCATTGTTTCTGCTAAGACAGAATCTTGGATTGCTTTAGTTGAAACCTGTATTTGGTCCGCTGAAATTGCATTCACATTCAACAGCTGTGCAACGACCTGTCCACACTCCTCACTAGCCGCAATAGTGGTGATGGTATTGGTGGTGGTAGTGTTGGTGGCAGAGACGGTGGTGTAATTATTATTACTATTTTCATTTAGCATATCCAACATAACAATGGCAGCAGCTGATGGAGTAGCACTCGCCGAAATGGGATCGTCAGCAGCTGCACCAGTGGCAGCACAATCATTTGTTTGGCAGTTTTCGTCGTTACTCGTTGAATTTGTTATTTGTCGTGCATTTTCTTCTACAATTCGCAACAGCTGGGCGCTCAATTCTTCCAAATTATCATCGAAGCGGTCATCATCCATGCTTTGTGTCTCGATTTTATCGAAAATATTACTTAATTTCACTTGCGCTTGTTGGCATTCCAGGCGAAAGGTGAACACATTGCAAAATTTCGAAAAACAATCGGAGCAAATTTTTTGCGGTAGGCCGTCGTTGGGGGAGATCTAAACATAAAGCAAAAAATACATATATCTATGTACATATGTGTGTACAAACGTGTGGGTAATTTCGTGGGGGTGCGTAATTGTTAACTACATAGTAAACGTTAGCGGAAATGTATGTATGTGTGTGCGTAAGTATGTAAAGGGTTTTCAATTTATACATATACATATGTCGTTGAGTGGGTACTACCACTCCTACAAAGCCTTGTTTGTTTTGCGGGTTGGGCATGTTTTTTCTTGAAACTTCATAGAAAAAAGTTGTGTGCAGATCTCACGCCCGACTGAAGTGAAAATTCTTCCTATTACCCGCATTACCACATTACATGGTTTAATCTTAATCTTAATATTTATCTTTATTTTTATGTTTACCTTTATCCTAGTCATAATCTTAGTCTTAATATTAATTTTAATCTTAAACTTAATCTTAATCTTAATATTAGTCTTAATGCTAGTATTATTCTCAATCTTAAACTTATTCTTAATCTTAATTTTAATCGTGATCTTAATATTACTCTTAATCATAATCTTAGTTTTAATCTTAATGTTACTCCTAATTCTAATCTTTGTCTTTATCTGAATCTCATTCTTAATCATAATCTTAATCGTAGTCGTAATCCTAAATTCTTAACATTAATCTCAAGCTTAACCTCAATCTTTCTTTAAATAATCGTAATATTAATCTTAGTCCTAATTATAATCTTAATCTTGAACTTATTCTTAATTTTAAGCCTAACCTTAATACTAATCTTAATCTGAATCCTAGTCTTAGTCTTAATCTCAATCTTAATCTTAGCCTTAAAATTAATATTAATCTTAGGCTTAATCTTAGTTTTAATCTTCTCTTAATTCTAATCATAATCTTAGTCTTAGTCTTAGTATTAGTCTTAATCTTAATCGCAATCTTTGTCTCAATGTCAATTTGAAAATCAATCGAAATCTTAATCTTAATCCTAATCTTAACCATTGGAGAAGAAACTCATTCAAAAAATAAAGGAAGAACCAAATATTTATTTAATAAGAAGTTGGAACCCCTCTGCACGTTTTCCAAATGAATTCTTTCGTTCACTTATGTTCACCGAAATTGAACAAAAAACCCATGGTGAAATTATACCAGGCGTAGTAGTAAAACTGCCGTCCCGTTTTATATCTTATAGAAATTTTTTCCAGCACATTTACAAATAAGATAGTGTCAAATCTTTTTTCTCGCTCTTAATACTAACCTGGTATAATTTCACTATGCCAAAAAACCCAGGACCCTCCTATGGCTGTGCCTGTCTATAAAGCTTGAGTCACTTCAGAAAGTTCTCGGCTCACAACAACTACAAAAAGTGGCAAGTCTGCTGTTACTTGACCCCACCAATACCAAACTCCGGATTCGATAGAGTCACGAGAAGCACGCCTAGTACCATCATCCTCGAACAAAGCAATCTTTACATGCAAGCAGCCTTGAAAGCAATAGGATCGAAAATAGTGAAATGGGGATTAGTATGGAAATTTCGTACTACGTTGGTGTCACTGAGCCATATCAACGTCACTTTTTTCTGGGTCCACGGACATAGCAATATTGAAGGGAATCAATCAGGGAGATGCCAATTAGTGAGGCGGAGAACTCCGTACCATCACACGTAACAATTCATCTACGTTGGTGGAGATACCAACAAGTACTCTCTGCAGAAGCTGCCGCGATTAGAATCAATTGACCACTTTTGGTGTCGAAGTTCGGGCGTGCAATCGGAGCGCCCCAAGCCCTCGCGTTCACGCTTCTTCAATTGTCTAGATGAGATAGCGAGACATGAAAGTACTTAGCAGCTTCCTCCTGACATTCACTTGAAGAGGGTACTCACTATGGACAACTTTGTCTCCGAGTGAAAGTATGGAATATTCCATACACGCCTCCTTAGCTAACCTATCCTAGTAGTATTATTATAGTGTTGAGAGTCTTACCCCAGCACCATCCCAATTTAAAAAAGTTAATGGTACTGGTCTAAAATTTCGAGCTTGTCAGGCATGATCGGTGAACAGCGAAATCACATTTGCCAATATTGAAACATTCTTAATTTAAGTATGTATGTATGTATGTGTGAATGTAGTCTGTTTTGTATTGCTTTCGTTTTCGTTTTGTGCTACCTGCAACTGCCAGTTATTGAACTCCACACGCATCTCTTCGATTTCGCGCTTACAACGCGTTGTATGAAATAAATCGAACCATTTAGTTTCGTCTTCAAAATCACACCTCGCACAGGTCCTGCATGTCTCCATCGTGGCACCAACATAAAAGCGCACAGTGCCTGATCGATTCTCCGAAATTCAATGACGCAGTGGTTACACCCTTTTTCTTCCAAAGCGACGACCGCAAAAGCGCTACTCGACACACATTTGCACTTTTGTCTTTTCGATTTAGGTACAAGCGTACAAATTGTTCGCCTAACTTTTATATACTCAACTTGCACAATTATTTATTATGACTACATTACAGTCGCACTACAACTCCGTTGCCAACTCGAATTCAATCAACTATATGCCACCGTTCTAAATTTTTATCACTTTTTTCCACGTTTATTTAGCACACATTTTCCATCAAATCACAACTGCACCAAACGATTGCGAATTTTTCACTACAGCTGCTTGCGCCACCAGTCGCACACAGTTACTGCTATTTTCATCGAGCGCTTTTGCTACTCTCGCTTCTATTTGTATCTACACTCGGGCGCAGCACACATCCTGCGGGAGAAGAAAATCTGTGTGAAAATCTCGTGTGCCTTCCCGTTATTGCCGTGTAATTTGAGCAGCTCTGCGTTCGTCTTCTTCTCGTGTTTCTTGCACTACTGGCATTGTTGTTGATTTTTCGAAGTATACTTGGGGGCGCGCGAGCGCTGTCGCCGACCTTCAATGTGTTTGCGTAGCGCGTGTGCAGGTATGTGTGTGTATGTGTGTGTGTGTGTGTGTGTGTGTGTGTGTGTGTGTGTGTGTGTCTGTGTTCGGTTTGCTTTGCGCTTGTTCACTTTTGCGCTTTTTCCGCAAAAATAAACATGTACAGGAGCAAAACAAAGCAGGCGATTAAATAATGAAATATTTTGCAGCGCTCAGATGTTTCGGAAAGTTCGTTGCTTCGCTTTGCATCTTTCTAGCACACACGTCCATACATACATATGTACATGCATGCGAGGAAGGCAATGTAAGAGAGCCCTTTTCCTACTTCTTCTACGTGTTTGTTTAGTTCTTAGACGGAAGGAAAGTTTGTTTACAAACTCTTTGACTTGTATGTATGAATGTATGAAAAGAATGTTTATATAGCGCTTAAAAATACACAAATATCATTTCAAGTATATTTACTTACATATATCGTACTCTTAACTAGACTAATACTACTGCATACTTAACTACATAAATATGTATGTATGTGCAGTGAAATTTCTTTAAGTCACGTCAAGAAATTTGTATCGGCCCGGCCGGAGTACCAACTTTGGCAATGGAACAAGCAACGTTAATATATACCTGCCATAGTCGAGTCTCTGAAGGAGCGGACAATCACTCTTTAGGACCCAGATTAAACGTCATCAACCTGGAGTTGCTAATTACTAAAGTAAAAAAAAAACAAAAAAAAAAATCAAGTACATATTTAGCAGACGCCAAAAACTCTGATCTACGGTATGCGAAAGTATTGAGGATTCAACAAGCTGTGAAATAGTATAAAAAGCATAAATTTTTTCCTATAGCCAGGCAGCACTTAAATTAATTAAATTAAAAGCAATAGCTATAACTCATGCGCCTCCGTTACCGCGCCATAGCGACATATGTATACTGTAACGAGAGGGCTGACGAATTGGCTAAGGCAGGAGCATCTATTGATGAATCCGAAGCCATTTACCCATCGGAGTAATCAAGGGGGAAATACTTACACTCGAAACTCCCACAAATGGCTGAGTGACGATGGAACAACCTACAGGCCTTGGAACACATGCAGCAAGGATGGGCCGAACGAAAGCCGTACGGAAACAATCGTATATCACCTTTGCGAATGTTCAGCACTGGCACGTAAAAGACATAAAACACTAGGTAAATTCTAAAGCGGATTTCTAAATGATTCATAGTTGACATTATTAGCAGGTTTCTCGCCAAGTCCAAGGGTTTTGAAGATATAAAGGAATCGGAATAGCAGATAGCATCAGAGGTTCCAGAAAGAGCGTATCAGAATGGTGCTTACAACGCTAATTGGGTCCTGAGGAAATGTTTAAGCAACGATGCTACCAACCAACAAACCATGCAGGCTATGCAGAGCATAGTTACGCGGGGAGTCGTTGGGACAAAAAATGTAAATTTAGCTATTTTTGGATTTTCCAGCCTATAAATCATTTGGTAACGGAGGGAGGAATAGTTTAGGTAGGGGTGCTTAATACTGCCTTTATACTTTTTTATGGCGAAAATGCGCCTCAGATTGTCCTAAAGGTATGCAACTTTTTATACCTTTCATGAGCATGAAATGGTATTATAACTTTGGTCCGATGTTTGTAAGTACCAGAACAAAAAGAGATAGACCCATTAAAATGTATACTTAAATGATCAGAACGTCGAGCTGAGTTGATTTAGCCAGTCTCGTCTGTCTGTCCGTCTGTCCGTCTGTCCGTCTGTCTGTCTGTTTGTATGCAATCTAGTCTCTCAGTTTTCGAGATATCCGGATCAAATTTGGTAAGTGGGTGTATTTTTAT
>NW_016162191.1:8030-11506 GCF_001687245.7 Rhagoletis zephyria | reverse complement strand
GAGCGGTTTTCGAGCATTTTGGTAATGAAAAAAATTTGCAAATTTTTTCAAAAATTTTTTGCCTTAAAATGCTCAATATTTGTTAAATTTATATAAAATTTGTACCCGATAATATTTCTACTGCTCCAAAGAACCTATAACCCGAAAATGAAAGTTATATATGCCAACAATAAGTTGCTAGAGCACTTTAAAGGCTCAAAATTGACCCCAAAATAAGGCAATGTTTACCGTTGTTTTTACGACAGAAACCGAATTGGTTATTTACAAAAATGAATCTGTCGACAGGCTTGGAATTTTATCTTTGAAACGCCACACTTTTCTTTGAAATCGCTTTATTAGTTCTCGTGCAATAAGCGTTTTTGTGAAGCTCTAAAAATTACAACTACAACATTTGAACATATACTAGGTTCACATATAAGTAGATTATCCTCATTTTCGAGCTTAACACCCTAATCTGTAATTATAACAAGAGATTAGCCGTATAAAATTCGTCCCTTGTTAATCTGTAATTATAAAATAATCTCAGATTTAACCGATAACTTTTCGGTGTCCATCCTAGTTTTATCGATTGTTTTTGCGAAAGAGAGGAGAAATGCCAAATGTAAAAGTAAACAAAAATGTACGCTAGCAAGTAAAAGAGGTTTGTAAAGGTATTTTTAATAAAATGTTAAGTTAAAATATATTTATATTGCTTATTATAGCAGAAAAACGTGATCACGGTGGCACAGAGAAGAAACATAAATTTTCCTTGAGATGTGGGAATAACAAGCACAACAAATTTGACGGCTAATAATCTGAGATTTGCCTGTGTAAACGGGGTGATTAAAAAACTAGCTTTGATTGAGATAATATTGATATGTGAACATAGTTATAGCCCCCATACCTTAAGGTAAGACGTATTCTACGTCAAAATGCCCTATCTCGGCTGCCTTATCTCAGGACATCTGCAATACATTTTCATTTGAGATAGGGCGTTATTCAACCGGTGTTCTTGAAGAGGTTTCTGATATAGGATGTTTTCGAATTGGCTCTCGAGAAAGATCGGCCTTCGACTCAGGTATCAATATTTTTTACTTGCGCCAAATAATTTTGGTATAGATGAAATCAGTGTAAAAAGTGCTATCTATCTGTTTTTCCATAGCTAAACGGTTAGTGTACTCGATGTGAAAATTATGTAATCAAGATGCAGTCGTTATTGAAAACAACGCAACAACACGAAAGTCTCTCTTGTCAAAACTCAGCCGTTAAATGGAACGAAAAATTTATTTTCCTCTTTAAAGAAAAATTAAATACAAGGCAAATTTAAATAGCCTGAGTGCATTGGAAAAATAAATAAACTCTTGATAATGACATAAATCAAGCAACGTGGTGTCCCCACAGGCACACGTTTTTATCTTGACAATGTTATCAGACAATATTTTGCCAATGGAGGGCGCATATTGCTCATGACGAGCAATACATACAATCTTATCTTGGTTTCTCGTTCGGACATTAATACTTCAAACATAATTGTAATTAGTAATCAACTCCTTCGGTCCACAGCAATGGAATTGATCACCTTTTTAATTCCTTATAAGTAGTTTCAAAAGTATTTTCTTGATTTTGAATTCCATTACAAGGAATTGCATATTGTATTTGGAATTAAATACATGGAAGTGATGTTTTTAACACTTCGAAAATTCGTTATATGACTTTGGTGGTACTTTGCGAGCCTCCTTGATATATTTTTTAGGCGTTAGGAGTGAACGTCAAAATGAAAGCTGAAATAAGTAAAAAAGTTAAAGTTCGGGCGGAGCCGAATATTAAATACCAGCCACAAGTATGAAATATAGTTGGTTCCCTTTTCCGAAAACTACCGCTGCAAGGTAAGCAGGGGTGAATTTACCCTTATTTCAAACATCTTCGATAGAACGTTCAGTTAGACATAATGTTATACATTTATATAGTTATGTATGTATATCACGTCTATTTTCCCAAATCCCATAATAATGTTATTTGTTTTTAAGGAATTGTTGTTATTATCAATTTTGAGTCCTTAAATTTCGAAATATCGTTGTTTGAAGCCCACTTTCCAAAATTTTATCATAAACGTTTTTTTGCTAAAGAATTATTGCAAACACCAATTTTAAATAAACTAGCTTCAGTACTTCCTGATTTATTGAATATTTCGTATTTCTTTAAATTACCGTTATAGGGGATGTGAGCATGATTAGTGTACGATTTTAAAAATTTTCAGCTATTTGGTATGTTTGTCACGTGCCAAGTTTCGGAAAAATTGGTGGGGCGGTTACCAAGATATACAAATGCAGTCGTAAGTGGGCGTGGCTACGCACATTTTCCAAAAATTTAAACTGTAAATATGAATTTTGAGTGAATAAGCAAGTTTCAACATGACGAACAGAAAATCAAAAAATGTTGCCTTTTGTAGAAATTTCCCACAATCGACTTGTCAAACCTCCACAGAGCCCTCTTAATGTTACAACAGGTTTGCGCTAAAAACATGAACGAACGACACAAGATCACCCAAGAACAAGAGTGAAAAAAGCAGGTTCTACGCCAACTTGTTTCGCTCGTAAACGAAAGAAAAGTAAATAAAGCCAAAAAACAGCGAAAACCAAAAGTGACCAAAAATTATTGACAGCCAATTTTATAACACAATTTAGGTAAAATTACCCATTAAGATGCTTTAAAACGTGTTGTCATGTGGAATTATTTTTTCTTTAGTTAAAGAAATGTGTAAAATAGTGGTGCTTGTGATGTGAATAAATGCTCAGCTGACGAGCCCGCTTTCGCAAACTTTTTTCTAAAAACCAGTTTTAAATGTTGTTGATTCCTGCGCTAAAGAGAAATTTTGTCTTCTTTGATAAACCGCTTGTGCATTTGACTCTTAAGATATTTGAATTTATTTAGAATACGGCAACTCTACGTAGCGAATGAAGTGATATACCGGATGTGCCATTCGGTACTAGTTTGTCACTCGCTCATTACTCGTTCCATTACATCGAGTTATGAAAAGAATTTTTAAACGTACTTGGGGACGGTCGTGACATTTTGTATATTTTAACTTCTTTTGAAAAACGTAAAAATTTGAAAATTCGCTTTAAAGTGATAACGTAGTAAACGAGCATTGTTTTTTGATTACAAATCACTATTAAAGTAAGGAGTTGAAACATAGGAACTTCTACATTTTTGGTGCTAATTATCTTCATTTTATTTCTCGGTGATTCTCCTTTGTCATCGCTCTTCGTCGCCTCCATCGTTGGTTCGTCGTCTTCACGTCGACGACAACTCGTGTGCCCGAACCATTCCAACGTGCCTTTGTTTTGGGGACGTGCGTGCGTGTATGTGCATCTTTGTGAATTTCGTCGTTTGCTAAAAACTCGCCGAATATCTGCAAATTCGTTAATCGCTACTCGCTGAATGTCTGACGATTGCTGTCTACATTTTCATTTATTACCTATGTGGTACTGAAAAAT
>NW_016162191.1:3316-6856 GCF_001687245.7 Rhagoletis zephyria | reverse complement strand
AAAAAAAAATAAAACAAAATGACATCGCTGGAACCGAACGTGAATCGCCTGCAGAATTTCAAAAATAAGGGCAAGGATCAAGATGTAAGTAATTAAACACAGATTAGTAAAGTAAAATGTTTTCCAATGAATTTGTGAACAACGTTTCCGCCTATACTTCAATGATACTGCTAGGTGTGAAGTTATGAGACGCAGTTCATTTTAAGCACGGTGATGAGCACATGGGCATTGACAGCATTGCGGGGTAGACACATGTACACTGTATTGCAGCAACGGGGCTTAAAGTGCGCTACACGTCGCCTTGCACCCACCTTCCTCGTTACCATAATTTCTGTTGCTGTGTGCCCCCTTTTATGCGCTGGTGTTGGCCATGCGCCCGCCACTCGCCAATTCCATTTGCTTCTTGTTCATCGAGGTGCTCTGTCTCCATGCAATTATTGATTTTCGCAATCTTCAAAATTCTCTTCATGTGAACGTCATGGCAGAGTGTATTAGTGGAAGTCGTGTTAGTGGTGGATATAGTAGAGACTATCCCAAATTCGATATTTTCCCTATTAAAAAATGATAAAATGCGAAGAAACATCTGCTTTGTTTTATAAGGAATGGAATTTGAACTCGGTGTTTTACATGTCAGAAATTCGCTTCATAACTATATATACATAGATATTTATTTTTAATGAAAGGAGACAGTAGGAATCTTAAATTGTTATTATCGTCTAACTGTGATCAACCATTCACTCGTGGTCTATAAATGTGTTCATACACAAGTACATACACACATATGTGCGCTCTTTGATTCGTAGCCTTTGTATGGTATACAAGATTTTCAACTGGTTCTGCTGTTCGTGTTTGTGTATCACGTGTAGATGATGTTGTTTCGTCTCTTCTGCTATTTATTTTATGCTCTTTTCAGTTTCTAAAAAATTTAATTATGACGCATTTGAAGCTATTTTCGCGTTTTTGTTGATCGCAATCGCTTTTCACTTTTTTTGTTTGTGCTACAACGTCTTTCGCATGTGTCATTTTCAGCCCTGGGTTCCACGATGTTGCGAATCATTCTTGGCTGGGTTCTCTAAATCTATGGTATAAGATCAACGTTTTTTATAGGAAAAATGGTCAATCGAAAGCCCACGAAATTTTAAAATTTTGCTAAACTTGATACAAATTATTGGCTAATACTATATCCTGTTATGCCTGTTTCTATTATTGTCGAACACCTTGTTGACATTTCTAATTTTTTTCGCAGTCAATAGGAGCAAATCACTTAAATTTTGTTTGTTTTCAATTTCAAATCAGATCAATTTATCAATCTCTTTATTTTGTGGGACTATAGTATGTAATAAAGAGGTTTCTAAAAATTACTTCATAAGAAATCGGTATTATATCTGGTTTAATTAGATCTTATAAGGGTGTGGGACAAGTTCCTGCCGAAAAATGCACCCAGTGTGGTCTGAGCGATGCCCAGAAATTAGCGTTTACGCTAGAAAAAAAAATTTTAAATGCCTTAATTATCCCTACTTCAGTAGTAATCTCTTGCTAAATGCCAACATTTCACTCATTTGTTGAAACATATTAAAAAAATACAAAAAAAGAAGTTTAATTCATGTCTATGGCAACTTTTACTTCCATTATTACTTTACTCCAGTCGCAAGGGGGCGGGTCCTTGTACAATTTTAAGTATGTATATATTTCTATGAAGGTTATATCAGCCACATTTTTAATGAAAGCAAAAGAATATAGTATATATTTTACAACAAAAAAAAATCTGGCTTGATAATGAAATGTTTTGACTAAAATTCTTCTTGAGGTAAAATCGAATGTCCCACTAGTCACATTCATTTAAATAATACATAGTTACAAAAAACCTTGCAAACAAAAATTGGAAATTGTTAGATATTTCTTTGAAAGGAATTTTATATGTATATCAGTTATTTATCTGCATACATAAATGCACACATATGTATATTAACAAATATTGTTCAGTGTTGTATACGTTCCGAAGACAGAGTTTTAATTTACACACATCACATTCTGGAGTCAAATGTCCCACTAGTCACAAACGAAGACATCAAGTTTTCATGACAGACTTTTCATTGAGTGTATTTCCGTGGGCGTTTTTGTTGTGGTTATTGATCAACCTCTTTCACATTCTCAGTTATTTGATTTGTGCGATTTTTCTGCAGTATGTTGTCGCAATTTGATATTTTACAAGCAACAATTCCCCGTCGCTCTTAAATACAATTTTTCTTTATAAGCCGTAACCACCTGCCAGCGTACGAGCGCTGTATAAATAACAATCTATACTCCACCATAATATTTCTGTCAATACTAATTTATTTTCAATTTATATTTTCGCGTAGGAGATGCGGCGTCGCCGCAATGAAGTCACAGTGGAGCTGCGCAAAAATAAACGCGAAGAGACGATCCTGAAACGTCGCAATGTTCCCAATATGGATTCGAATACAGACGAAGATGATCAGCTGCCGAATACAATCAACCTGAAGAAATTGGCCGAAGCGGCTGCTGACTCATCGAAACCGGAACAACAATTGGCTGCCGTGCAGGCTGCACGTAAGCTCCTTTCTTCGGATAAGAATCCACCAATTAACGACCTCATCAAGAGTGACATTCTGCCGATTTTGGTTGATTGTCTAAAACAACATGATCACACAATGCTACAGTTCGAAGCAGCCTGGGCTTTGACCAATATTGCATCCGGTACTTCGGATCAGACCAATCAGGTATAGTTAAATTTTCGTACTTAGCACTTGGTATTAATAAATACAGGAGGCTTTTCAAAATGTTCTTGAAACATGTACTACGTTCAAATTAAAAGCATTTACCATTGTTATAGGGTTTAATTAGTTAAATTAAAATTGTTGATTGAAAACCAGGAATGTGTCGGCAAGATTTCAGGTAAGACTAATGGGCCTATTATGTAAGGCGACTGGCAGCCGATGTTCAACGATATACTAAGATTTGCATTTCTGTCGGTTACTGAGTCTAGATGCGCAGTTTTTGTTTACCGCTTATGACAATTTTGTTATTGGTTAACGTAATTTTGACATGTCAAAAAAGTAAATTCGGATGTTGTCTGCGTTTTTCTGTATACTGAGATTAATCGCTATACATAATACAAAGTGCGAACACTGGTAGATATTGCTACTATACCGGCAACTAGATACCAGTCGCCATACATAATAGGACCATAAAACAGTTAGCGAAAAGATCCAGAATGGATATCTCCCATTGAATTCTCAAAAACCGCATACAAAATCCCATGAAGAAAAAGTGAAAAAGCTTTTAACATAAAATGAAATAAATAAATAAAACAAGAGCAGAAAAAATTCAATTAGTCCGGACCGCATGATGCCGCTATAATTTGTGGGAGATTTTATTTCTGTTGTCCATGGAAAAACGAGGCGATTTTTCGGCAAGCAAACAATTGACACGCCCTAAATTAAAAGTTAGGTACAATCTGAACGCCCTGATTAATAAAACACCTGTTCAATCATTTAACTAGCTAGTTTTTGCCAATTT
>NW_016162191.1:0-1388 GCF_001687245.7 Rhagoletis zephyria | reverse complement strand
TATTTCAGTAAAATTACTTCACAACTAAATTTGTACAGAGAGAAACAAGACAAAGTAAAGTAAAGCTGAAGCATTGAGATAAATTACAGCGATAGGTATCGTTGTAAACTACGAAAGAAGGGAAAGTGAGCAGTTATTTAATTGAGAAGAAAAAAAAATAAAACAAAATGACATCGCTGGAACCGAACGTGAATCGCCTGCAGAATTTCAAAAATAAGGGCAAGGATCAAGATGTAAGTAATTAAACACAGATTAGTAAAGTAAAATGTTTTCCAATGAATTTGTGAACAACGTTTCCACCTATACTTCAATGATGCTGCTAGGTGTGATGTTATGAGACGCAGTTCATTTTAAGCACGGTGATGAGCACATGGGCATTGACAGCATTGCGGGGTAGACACATGTACTGTGTATTGCAGCAACGGGGCTTAAAGTGCGCTACACGTCGCCTTGCACCCACCGTCCTCGTTACCATCNTTATTTTATGCTCTTTTCAGTTTCTAAAAAATTTAATTATGACGCATTTGAAGCTATTTTCGCGTTTTTGTTGATCGCAATCGCTTTTCACTTTTTTTGTTTGTGCTACAACGTCTTTCGCATGTGTCATTTTCAGCCCTGGGTTCCACGATGTTGCGAATCATTCTTGGCTGGGTTCTCTAAATCTATGGTATAAGATCAACGTTTTTTATAGGAAAAATGGTCAATCGAAAGCCCACGAAATTTTAAAATTTTGCTAAACTTGATACAAATTATTGGCTAATACTATATCCTGTTATGCCTGTTTCTATTATTGTCGAACACCTTGTTGACATTTCTAATTTTTTTCGCAGTCAATAGGAGCAAATCACTTAAATTTTGTTTGTTTTCAATTTCAAATCAGATCAATTTATCAATCTCTTTATTTTGTGGGACTATAGTATGTAATAAAGAGGTTTCTAAAAATTACTTCATAAGAAATCGGTATTATATCTGGTTTAATTAGATCTTATAAGGGTGTGGGACAAGTTCCTGCCGAAAAATGCACCCAGTGTGGTCTGAGCGATGCCCAGAAATTAGCGTTTACGCTAGAAAAAAAAATTTTAAATGCCTTAATTATCCCTACTTCAGTAGTAATCTCTTGCTAAATGCCAACATTTCACTCATTTGTTGAAACATATTAAAAAAATACAAAAAAAGAAGTTTAATTCATGTCTATGGCAACTTTTACTTCCATTATTACTTTACTCCAGTCGCAAGGGGGCGGGTCCTTGTACAATTTTAAGTATGTATATATTTCTATGAAGGTTATATCAGCCACATTTTTAATGAAAGCAAAAGAATATAGTATATATTTTACAACAAAAAAAAATCTGGCTTGATAATGAAATGTTTTGACTAAAATTCTTCTT
>NW_016162190.1:41666-45089 GCF_001687245.7 Rhagoletis zephyria | reverse complement strand
CGACTACTTTGAGGTATTTGGATTATTTCGGGCTTTTCGAGACTTCTTCTGGATTTTTGAGCTACTTGGTATATTTTGGAACTATTTTGGGATTTTCAATATAGCCCCGGGAACCTCGAAAATCTCAAAATAATCTCGAAAAAGTCCCAAAAATCCCGAGGACCTCGATATGGTCCCAAGAACGCATTTTCAGTGTGATCTAATTGCTGCCAGAAATTTTGGGGTGCGGTCGAGCAAATATACCACCCGTCGACGAAATGCACCACTCGTCGATGGAATGTTTCCATCCCACCACCCTCGACCAAATTTACCATTGTTCGAGGCAAAATGAAAAAATAAGAACGAAAAAGGAAAGAGGAACAGAAATATAATAAGCACTAGGCAGAGGGGATGCTTGCGGAGGCAGGCGTGTACCATAGTTTAAAGCAAAATGAAAAATAGAAACGAATAACAAAAGAGAAACAGAAATCTAATAAGTACTGGACAGAGGGGGTGCTTGCAGAGGCAGACGCGTGCTTGTGTCGGATCAAAACAAACTCTAAAATAAAAATGGAAGTCAGAACGACAAGTGTACAGGAAGAAGCGGGAAACGGGGAAAGGAGCGGGCTTTTGTGCATTTGCTTGCTGATTGCAAATTGATTTTTGCAAACATGTATGCATTTTTCTATTTCAGCTAATATTTTGACTTTTAATTTTTTTTATTTTTTCATATTTCAGCTAAGTTGATAAGATTTTCTTTAAGCAATATTTTGACTTTTTCCACAATCGTCTAAAGTCATGTAAAATGGAAATTATACATGCGTGTCTACCTACATATCCATTTACATTATTTTAAACAAAGCTAATAGTAAAATTTAAAATGGAATATGGATATGACAATTAAAAAAAAAACAAACAAAAATCAAATATTATTACTTGGTCCGTCTGGGATATGAACCAAGACAAACGACGAGACTCCACAAATTTGCGTCGCCTCTAGCATATGCGCCACAGTATATTATTGAAATGACGATCTCTAAATCACTACATATATGAAATTCTTCATTCATCCAAAAAGACAAACGCATAAATATGTATGCATTAATNACAAATTTGCGTCGCCTCTAGCATATGCGCCACAGTATATTATTGAAATGACGATCTCTAAATCACTACATATATGAAATTCTTCATTCATCCAAAAAGACCAACGCATAAATATGTATGCATTAATCAATGTAAATATGTGCATTTACATGTACGACTGATCTGCTTTCGTCTTCCCCTCGCTGTCTTCCATCCACAAACAAATTATTAAATTTCTGCGAATTGCCACGACGCCATCAATATTAACCCTAGGTTGACGAAATATTTAGGTTTTCGCATAAGTTAACATTTAATAAAGCCATACTCGCACATTTTATATGGAGAATAATAATATTTCGTTTAAATTCTGCATGTAAACATGTTCTCGACGATACGTGTAACTTTCATTAAAATTAATTAAAAAATTCATGTTATATTAACAGCTGGAATGAAAAAACCTATGTCCGCTAAAATGGGTTAAAATCAAATTTGAGTTGACATATTTACACGCATACAAGCAGACATACATATGGGCATATACAGTGGACTAGCACTAGCTTGGACATAGCATTTCTTGTGCTTTGATGTGGTTGAATCTTTTTATGGTACTAAAGATTTGCTTACGGGTGAAAAAAATCAAAAATCATCCGTGGATATATGTAAATATATTTATATAAACGCTTTGAAATATAGAAATATTTAATATTAAACAATAAATAAAATATTTTTTTGTATTTAAACAAATGGTGTTCAAGGCACATTGCTTTGAAATATAGAAATATTTAATATTGCAGACATACATATGGGCATATACAGTGGACTAGCACTAGCTTGGACATAGCATTTCTTATGCTTTGATGTGGTTGAATCTTTTTATGGTACTAAAGATTTGCTTACGGGTGAAAAAAATCAAAAATCATCCGTGGATATATGTAAATATATTTATATAAACGCTTTGAAATATAGAAATATTTAATATTAAAAAATAAATAAAATATTTTTTTGTATTTAAACAAATGGTGTTCAAGGCACATTGCTTTGAAATATAGAAATATTTAATATTGCAGACATACATATGGGCATATACAGTGGACTAGCACTAGCTTGGACATAGCATTTCTTATGCTTTGATGTGGTTGAATCTTTTTATGGTACTAAAGATTTGCTTACGGGTGAAAAAAATCAAAAATCATCCGTGGATATATGTAAATATATTTATATAAACGCTTTGAAATATAGAAATATTTAATATTAAACAATAAATAAAATATTTTTTTGTATTTAAACAAATGGTGTTCAAGGCACATTGACCCATCTGTACAAAAATTGTGGCGCGTCATGGACAAAAATTTAACAATTTCGGACCGAAAACGTGCTGAGTTGCCACGTTACATTTGTTATCTTCCGATAAAATCACATATGTTTGTGATTTTAGAAGTTTTGATTTTATTNCAATAAATAAAATATTTTTTTGTATTTAAACAAATGGTGTTCAAGGCACATTGACCCATCTGTACAAAAATTGTGGCGCGTCATGGACAAAAATTTAACAATTTCGGACCGAAAACGTGCTGAGTTGCCACGTTACATTTGTTATCTTCCGATAAAATCACATATGTTTGTGATTTTAGAAGTTTTGATTTTATTAAAAAAAAATTAATGTATTTTCCTGCAGAAAACGTGCACTTTTATTTAATGTTTATTAAAATGACTCCTTAAAATACTAGTTAACGATTGAAATATTGGTATGGAAAAGATAAATAGAGTGTTTTGCCAAATATTACCAAAAATTGCCAAAATTCGAGATAACTTATTTTACAGGATATAGAGAAATTTTTGTGTCGAATTGAAAAGGTTGCGCTTGAGGATGATGAATTTGCGGGGAGATGTGCTGCGGTTGCTTTTATGAATGAATTTACTTGGCCTTGAGAAATATGCGCATGCGTTTATGAATGAAATTGTTATTGTTGTATTTAAATATGCGCGTAATTATGTATGTATGTATATATGCTGATTTGTACATTTATACATATGTATGTACATAGATATGCATGTACACAATATGTACATATCACATATAGTAAGAATAATTTCAACTTCTATGCATGCATTCATTTTATAGTTTTATAATATTATATATGTATGTATCTTAATAATCTTATCTTAATAATATTATAAATGTGAATGTAGCGATGTTTGGATGTTCACGCTTCTGTTCCTCAATCACGTGAGAATGGCAAGACGGATTTTCTTGAAATTTGACATCCAGACAGCTAATAGTCTGGAAGGAAGTATAGGCTATCGATATTTTTCGATAAATTTATCGATAACTGAGTTATCGGTCAAAATGTGATTGCC
>NW_016162190.1:33403-38875 GCF_001687245.7 Rhagoletis zephyria | reverse complement strand
ATGTATGTATGTGAAACTAATACCATACTCATGGAGAAAAATGAGAGTTATTGGAAAAGGTGGTGTGGCAACTCCCATGCAAATTGATTTTTCTATGCTGCATATCTCTGGAGGTGTTTATTGCAGACGACTGGAACATGGCACCGAGATGTGTATACAAAATTAATTCCATACTCATAGAGAAGAATTTGTGTTATTCGAAAAGGGGACATGGTTCCTGCCGTACAAATTTACTGTTTTCTACTGCTTATCTCTAGAGATGTTCATGGTAGAGTACTGGGACTTGGTACTGGGGTATGTAAAATCAATTCTAAATTCATGGAAGAAGATTAGGGTTGTAAGAAAAAGGGGCGTGGCACTTCCAGTACAATTTTACTTTTTCTTGCCACATATCCCTGGAAGTGTTTGTGGAAGACAGAATAAATGTCATTAAATGGAAAAGGGAGAGCCGGGTTCGACCTTATAATCTAAAGCTCTCTTGAGGCATTTGCTACAGTAATGAGAAGTGGTATTTTAGCAAGGCCAGGTTACTAAATTTGAGTTGGAAATATTAGAACTCGCCGTGGCACCTCCAAGAAGGTTTCACGTTCACACGTCGTATACCTGGAAACCTTTTAAGGTAAACCTAGAGGGAGGAGAGAGGAGATTTTATAATTTCATAGTTTTAAACGGCCTAAATGCCTTAACTCACTTAGAAAATAACGAGCTATAACGAAATGGGCACAGAAATAAAATCTAAAATCATTAAATTATTTTTCCTATTTGTATAAAAGCGCGGGGGGAAACCCGCGGGTATTAGCTAGTATTATATAATATTTTATTAGAAAAAAATAGTTGTATTAAAAGGTCCATTTTACATGACTTTAGACCATTATGGAAAAAAGTCAAAATATTGCTTAAAGAAAATCTTATCAACTTAGCCGAAATATGAAAAAATAAAAATAAATTAAAAGTCAAAATATTAGCTGAAATAGAAAAATGCATACATGTTTGCAAGAATCAATTTGCAATCAGTAAATCGATTTCACGCAAATATCATATTTTCGGCAAGCAAGCAAATGTACAAAAGCCCGCTCCTTTCCCCGTTTCCAGCTTCTTTCTGTACACTTGTCGTTCTGACTTCCTTTTTTATTTTAGAGTTTGTTTTGATCCGACACAAGCACGCGAGTGGTGTATTTGCTCGACCGAACCCCAAAATTTCTGGCAGCAATTAGTTCACACTGAAAATACGCCTTCTCATTTATAAACGTTCTCTGCCCGAGGAATTCTCGAAAGTTCCGAAATAATCCCAAAAATCCCGAGAGCCACGAAAATCTCAAAGTAGTCTCGAAAAACCCCAAATAGTCCAAAAATCCCGATATGGTCCAGAGAAACCCGAAAATCTCGAAGTAGTGTCGAAAACCCCGAAATAGTACCAAAAAATCCGAATTGGTCCCAAAAATCACGAAGTAGTCGCGCACATCCCGATATGGTCCCGAGAACACCGAGATTATAAATCCGAAACCCGAAATAGGCCAAAAATCCCGAGAACCCCCGAAAATTCCGAAGTAGGCTCGAAAACCCCGAAATAGTCCCAACAATACGGAATTAGTCCGAAAGTCCTGAAATTCCCGAAGTCTCGAAAATTTCGGAATAGTCCCAAAAATCCAGATATATCCCGAGAACCCCGAAACTCTCGAAATAGTCCCAAAAATTCCGAATTAGAATATTATTTAGTTGAAAAATCACAAATCAGATGATTCGCTCTTCAAATCAAATCACAAATAAATTTGATTTGATTTGGAGGGCAATTGAAGTCACAAATAACTTTGATTTCTTATTTGGTTGACGAATCAAATCACAAATAAAACTTATCTTTTATTTGGTTGACCAAGCAAATCCCAAAAAAAAATTATTTAGGATTTGATGCAACTTTCAATTCAGAAATAAATTTGATTAATGGATTTTTGATTTGACTAAATCAAAATCACGCAACTCTGAATTGCACAATAATTCTAGCTCTTGTTCCTTTTTTGGCTTTATAAAGCTGGTGCACGATTTTTCGATCCGTTTCGATGGCCAGTGCCGCGACTTTCGAGTTTCCATTGACTTTACCTCTTCAAGAGGATCAAAGTAAGAATTTAAAGCCCATTTTTCTTCATTTTAACGATGTCATTATTTGATTATGAGCTGTAGGTACGTGGCGCCAAGTAGCTGGCCCCGAATCGTGGATATCAGCTGCTCTATTTCCAACAAATGTCGTTAATTTCGATGGATGCTTTTTCAGCCAATTTAATATTTACTATTTCAGAATCGCTCCATAGCATAACTTTTCCGCTTTTGGCAACAATATAGGTGGAACAGATTTCCAAAATTTTACCAAGAAGTGGACAGGACATAGTTCCAGCCCTGGGAGGGGTTTCGTTTTAAATGGAGCGATTTCAGACTTTGTTGTTAACAATTTAGTAACGATTCTATTTTAATGTAAATGAAAAAGATGAATGCATTAATTTTTGATATTTAATGTAAATGAAAATTTCAATGCATTAATTCCGAAGAAATAATACTAATGATTTTTTTTTGTATTAACATTAAAATGTTGAAATGAATGCTATTGCAATAATTTATTGCATTAAAATTATAACAAGCATTAAACCCCATTAACTAATTTTATTTTGAAGTAAAAATTCTTTGCTGATGTTAAGGGTAGAATTTTAAGGTCAAAAAAGATAGTGACGGACGTTAAGGCTGCCAAATGCAACTATAAAACGGTTTATTGATAGATTTAGATCAGAGTAGGTCCTCAGTCGTGTACATGCGCTGCTAAACTGGCTATCTGTCCGTTTTTGGCTCATATTTAATATATATAATCGGTATGCACCAACAATCAACATAAAAATCTACAAAAGCACTCTGCATGCACATTGGCTTTCATTTTCATAAAACATCTAACAATGTCTAGAGAATTTTTCTACAAATACACACAATATAATGAAGCTGAAAAAACTATTAGTAATTATTCAAAGTCCTTCGAAAAGAGGTTATTTATATTTTACTAGAAAAAAAAGTTAATGGTTTTTAATAATGCAAACGAGCAAAAGCATTAAACATTTTAGTGAATTAAAATTTTTTCATTAGCAAAAAAAATTTCATTAGCATTACATTTTTCAGAATTAATGCATTGAAATATTCATTTGCATTAAATTTCATAAATTAATGCATTAATTTTTTACATTAAAATTATTGCTTTAAATATCATTAATGCATTAAAAAATTAATGCATTTTTCACAACTCTGTGCCAAATATATAGAGAATTACCATATGTTACAGTATTTAATTTATGAGCCCTGTTCTGCAATCCGATTCAAATCGGAATCGGAATTTGCACTTTTAGGTTAGGATATCTCAAAGTCCTGACGTGATAGAGCAATTTAAACCCCGGATTCGGATTCTACGCAAAAAATTACTTCGGAAATGACACTACACTTTTATAGAACATTCCGAACCCATTTTTTTGCAGACCTGTGTTATTATTTCCGATTCCGCCTTTTTCTACTTTTCGATCCACTTCGACTCGGAAATCTATCGGAAATTTGATGTTCTGCATTCCGAGTATCGGAAATATTCCGATCAAGTAAAAGCCAGTGGAATAGAAAAAGAACAAAACAAAAAAGAAAAATCTAAATATAAATGATCAAAGGAACATTTTAAACTGCAGCGAACAGCGAAAGGTAAGTAAACGAATTAAAATTGGTAATAGTTATAATGAAAAAAATAATAATAAAAACCAAATTCAACTGCGACAGCTTGAGTTGTAGCTAGAGGGTTTCGAATTTGAAAATAGTAAAATTGTGTGTGTAAAGTGAATTGTTTATTGTTTAATTACAAAACTCGTTTTACTTAAATAGGGGTAATTATTTGTACTTCACTTTTCAAATAAATTTCTGTTGGTGTAAATCTATAGATAGTGAAGTAGCTATATAAATACTTCGGTATCGTTTTCTTCAGCTTTATCGAAGTGGATATATTCCACTTCGATAGATTAACGGGCGTACCTGTTACACGCGCTACTGCCGGCCAACGCTCGCTTTGGTGGAGCCTAGTTATGTGGAGCCCTGGCGCTGTTGTAGTGCTCCCGCTTGTGGGGTGCTCCGCTGTATCCTGCGTTGGTACAGGCAAACGGTTATTGCCCGAAGCTGCTGACTGCAGCCGATGCTTTGGTGGCTAGCAGGCCGAATTTAATAACTAAGACACTTGAGCTTGTGTTCGAGTTGAAGGTACGCGGGCGAATGCCGCTAATACTGTATATTTTAGGTTAGGCTATAACGAGTATATTTTAAGAATGTGTATAAACTAGGCCTAATAAGCTGGAAGAAATAAATAAAATAAAATAAAAATAAAATTTGTATGTTTTATTTTGTCTTCTTCTTCCTATGTATACAGGTTTGCGTTCTTAACATCGTAAATTCTTAAATCTTAATTGTACAAGATTAGCAAGAAGAAGAAGAAGAAGACAAGATTAGCTTAGGGCGTATTCATATAAGGTGACTTACGACCCTATTGCGAATGTCGACTGGTAGTAGATAAACGACTATTATTCGATTATCGCATTTCCATAGTATTGTGAATGTCGATTTCTCGTTGAAAAAGCGACTGTGAATAGTTTTTAGTCGCTCATCCTTCTTCTACCGTTGATTTGTAGAAGAATGAGCGCCTCTAATTTATTCACAGACTTATTGAACGAGACAACGACGTTCACAATACCATGTAAAAGCGATAATCGAATAATGGTCGTTTATCTACTACCAGTCGACACTCGCAATACGGGTGTTATAGTAATTTTGTAGGGTTGCAAATTGTATGCTTTTATCGCATTACATCACCCTCCTTTGAAAAACGAAGAATTTGGCAAATTGATCAAGTTTGCTACATTAATCTTGTTCAAAATTTATACTTAGAATTAAATTGTTTTGAAGGAAGAAATTTAAGAAATGATTAAGGGATATTCTTCCCTCTTTCATTCGTTCGTTCAAAGCAATTTAAGTTTTAGGTAAATATTAAATATTTAAATAAAATCTATTGTATTTACTTAATTATTATTACTTATTTTATTTATTAATAGTTATTTAATTGGTAAAGTATCGTATTTGTAAAACAAAATAAAGTAATTATTTTTGTAAATAACTTATGAGGCTATTTGATTGAATTTTACATATGCTTATGAAAAATGGAATTTAATTTTTTTTATTTTCATATTTGTATTTAGATTTTCTGAATTTTAATTTTAACAATGTATGAAAAATGCTTTTAGTTCAATACATTCATATAGTATTTGGCAAAAATTTTATAGTACAATTTGTGGAAGAATCTTAATCTTAATAATATTATAAATGTGAATGTAGCGATGTTTGGATGTTCACGCTTCTGTTCCTCAATCACGTGAGAATGGCAAGACGGATTTTCTTGAAATTTGACATCCAGACAGCTAATAG
>NW_016162190.1:20499-33375 GCF_001687245.7 Rhagoletis zephyria | reverse complement strand
AGTTTCAATATTACATGCACTACATATATATTGCAAACCTACTATTTAACTTCTCTGCGTTCAAATTTTCTCTTTTGTTTGTAGGTACTGTTAAATGCAAAACTCAATATTATATGCATTGCATACATATTTCAAATCTACTACTTAGTTTCTTTGCTCTTAAATTTTCTCTTTTGTTTATACCGTTATAATACATTTGGTTTTGCATACATCCTGATGCAATTAGGCAAAAAGAGTTTTGTGTCCCAAATAAATAGACGTATTTTGTGCTATTTCCAAACAAATAATTAAAATAATACAGTTTATATCATAAACTTTATGAAGTGTGAAGTGAAAAAGAAAGATTAATTAATTGGATTTTTGAAGTTTTTGCAGTGTGAAGTGAGTTATCATTACTGTAAGTAAAAATCTAATAAATATTATAAATGTGAAAGTTTGTATGTTTGGATGTTTGGGAAATCATCACGCGGAAACGACTGCACGGATTTCCATGAAATTTTGTACGCGGATAGCTTATGGGCCAGGTTGGTTAATAGGCAACTTTTTTAAGAGTGCCACCTGTTAAAAAAGTTTCATTCATTTAATATGCGGGAACGACTGAATGGATTTGCATGAAAATTTGCACACAGATAGCTTATGACCTACAGTGGAAAATAGGCTAATTTTTTGGAAGAGTTGCCACCTGTTAAAAAGTTTAATTAAATTAATACGCGGAAACGACTAAACGGATTTGCATGAAATTTTGCACATAGATAGCTTATGACCTAGGTTAGAAAGTAGGCTACTTTTTTTAAGAGTTGCCACCTGTTAGAAATGTTTAGTTTAATTAATACGCGAAAATGAGTGAACTGATTTGCATCGAAGTTTTCACACAGATAGCTTATGAGCTAGGCTGAAAAATAGGCTACTTTTTTTTAAGTGTTACCACCTGCTAAAAAAAGTTTAATTAAATTAATACGCGGAAAAGTCTGAACGGATTTGCATGAAATTTTGCAAGCAGATAGCTTATGACCTACAGTGGAAAATAGGCTAATTTTTTGGAAGAGTTGCCACCTGTTAAAAAAGTTTTAATTAAATTAATACGCGGAAACGACTGAACAGATTTGCATGAAAGTATGCACACAGATAGCTTATGACCTATGTTGGGAAACAGGCTACTATTTTAAGAGTTATCACGTATTTGGAAAGTTTAATTAAATTAATACGTGGAAATGACTGAACTGATTTGCATGAAAGTATGCACACAGATAGCTTATGACCTAGACCGGAATATAGGCTACTTTTTTAAGAACTGCCACCTGTTTGAAAATTAAATTTTGCTCAAAGATGGTTTATGACCTGGATTGAAAAATAGGCTACTTCCTTAACCGGTTAGTACACTTACTACGGATATCGGAAGGATGGTCTTAGACTGAAAGTAAGTCCGATAACTCAAGGCCCCTCCCATACAAATTGGAATTACATACATATCTCTGGAAGTATTTGTGGGAGAGAACTGAAACTTGGTATAGTGATATGTATGTGAAATCAATGTTGGCATTAATCGATTGATGTTTTAATTAGTTAGTTAAGTCGATTAAATTCAATCTGATTACAGTTAATCATGATTAATTTTAATGCGACTAAACAGTTAACCGTAACCGCGATTAAAAAATTAATTTTTAATCATTAACTCTTAATTTGATCAAGTAGGTTTGGTGATTAATTAAGTTATGCTGGAATTTTCCTGTGCACACAAAGCAAGTTAATCCAGTATGGCTAAGTCGGGTTTCCTCATCAATCTAAGGAATTTGGTGTGCATTTTCATTAAGATATATGTATACCAACAAACGTTTTACAAACTAGGTTTGTAAAAGTTCCCAGTTTATGTATTACTAATAACAATAATTATTATTTTTTTATATTACGTGCTTTTTATAAGCGTAAAACACAAAATAATTACTATAACTGGTGTTTGGTTTCAAACTCGGACAAACTAGACAAATTAATCAGATTTTATTTTTAATTGGATTAACGATTAATGTTTTAAATTAATTAAACGTGATCGCAGCCAGCGATTAACGATTAAAAAATTGTTATCATTAATTGCACAGTTGATTATGACTAATTAATTTGAATCGTCAAACGCGATTAACATTTTAATCGTTAATCAGATTAACAGTTTGCCAACACTGTGTGAAATCATGTTCATATTTACGGAGAAAAATGGACGTTTTTAGAAAAGAGGCGTAGCACCTCCCATACTGACTGAAAGTTTCATATTGCAGATCTCTTCAAATGTTTGGGGTAAAGCAGTCAAGCTTGGTATGGAAATGTGAAACTAATACCATACTCATGGAGAAAAATGAGAGTTATTGGAAAAGGTGGTGTGGCAACTCCCATGCAAATTGATTTTTCTATGCTGCATATCTCTGGAGGTGTTTATTGCAGACGACTGGAACATGGCACCGAGATGTGTATACAAAATTAATTCCATACTCATAGAGAAGAATTTGTGTTATTCGAAAAGGGGACATGGTTCCTGCCGTACAAATTTACTGTTTTCTACTGCTTATCTCTAGAGAAGTTCATGGTAGAGTACTGGGACTTGGTACTGGGGTATGTAAAATCAATTCTAAATTCATGGAAGAAGATTAGGGTTGTAAGAAAAAGGGGCGTGGCACTTCCAGTACAATTTTACTTTTTCTTGCCACATATCCCTGGAAGTGTTTGTGGAAGACAGAATAAATGTCATTAAATGGAAAAGGGAGAGCCGGGTTCGACCTTATAATCTAAAGCTCTCTTGAGGCATTTGCTACAGTAATGAGAAGTGGTATTTTAGCAAGGCCAGGTTACTAAATTTGAGTTGGAAATATTAGAACTCGCCGTGGCACCTCCAAGAAGGTTTCACGTTCACACGTCGTATACCTGGAAACCTTTTAAGGTAAACCTAGAGGGAGGAGAGAGGAGATTTTATAATTTCATAGTTTTAAACGGCCTAAATACCTTAACTCACTTAGAAAATAACGAGCTATAACGAAATGGGCACAGAAATAAAATCTAAAATCATTAAATTATTTTTCCTATTTGTATAAAAGCGCGGGGGGAAACCCGCGGGTATTAGCTAGTATATTATAAATACTTATATTTTTTCTTGAGGTAGTTTTCATATTGAAAATGTATAATGTAAATTATTACTTTTGTTTTTGTGCAATTTTGATTTTGTTGATGGTAAAAAGAGAAAAATTAAACTAATTATACATACATAGATAAGAAAATTTGTTTTATTTTATTTTATGAATTCTATTTTTGTGTACTGTTTTTTTTGTTTTTCGCTTCATCAAAAATTGTGACGTTTACACCTAGTGATCGCAC
Organism: Rhagoletis zephyria; assembly: GCF_001687245.7. Taxonomy (NCBI): domain Eukaryota; kingdom Metazoa; phylum Arthropoda; class Insecta; order Diptera; family Tephritidae; genus Rhagoletis; species Rhagoletis zephyria. The sequence continues at coordinate 30,021 of NW_016162190.1, read as the reverse complement.
TTGAAAAAAATTTGTGTGGTGGAATCTGGAAAAAAATTTGGTAGATTTCAAAAATATGTTATAGATCTCATTTTGGATCAAACTTTGTAAAAAAATTCAAAATATTCTGCAAGCTTTCACCTAAATTGCAATCATTTTATTTAGAATCTAAAAAAATTAATTTTAGTATAATGAAGTGTAAGATTGAAGTTGCTAAAAATTCCGTTGAGTTTTGGAAATTTTTTTCCTTGACAGCGTAAAGCAGTTCCTTCCATATCAAGATATTTTTCTAACATATTTTGAAAGATTTCTGCAACCTTGCGGAGTGCTGCCAGCTTTTCTTTTTTATCATATCACGATGTAGCGGACAAATGTGGCACGTTCCAAATAAAAGTAAAAAACACTTTAGAAACTTTGGATGCACTGAAATTTTCTAACACACTAACAAAATCGCCGTTTTTTACATTTTCGCTTTTAATTCTTTTTTATAAATCATATATTTTGCAATTTAACACAATAAACCCATGTGTCCTGTCGCAAAATTAAATATTGAGAAAATTTACTATTTTACGGTTTATTTTATGCTCCCATTCTGCCTGTTGTTAGTGTTTAGTGTTGGATGTCGAGCAAAAATAAAACTACTCAAACACGCGTACATATATGTTGTAGATTTCAGACCTTGTGTGATAGATGATCAAAAAAGTGGCACATCTACCCCAATGTGATAGAAGTACGATCACTGTTTACACCGTCGATTTTTGTTATAACGTATGTCCCTTGGTATATGTTTTCGTGGTTCTTTTTGAACCAGAACCCTGTCGTTAACGCTAATTTATAACGGACACGCCGTTTTTTCGTATATTATTATATTTCGAATTTTGTGTTTGTTAATTAATTCTTTAACAATTTTGTGCGACTTTTGCATTCGATAGTTAACTTATTTCGCGTAATTCGCTACGTTATAAATCAGGTCAAATTGTTATTTTTTTTAAATAGTGGGGCACTGTGGCCTTTTTCCCAAAAATTAATTCAAAAAACATTGATTATCGAAAACTGTGTTAGTTTTTGTGTTGTGTAAAAATATAAAACACTTTAAATAAACATCCCAATCGGAAAATGTTTCATTTAAATATGCGCGTAAATATTCATTAAAGACTCTGTGGTTACGTTCGATAGTACCCACAGTTTCATGATGGTGTGCGGTTGAAAATTCGTTTTCAACCTTTAACAGTTTGGTAAATTCGGAAAAAAGTTCATTTCTGAATTCAGTGCCTAAATCAGATTTAATGGAATTCATTATACCGTAAGTTAAGACAAAGCTTTCAAAAATAGCAGAGGCAATAGTTTTTGCGCTTTTATCTGACACAGCTACTGTTACTAAATACTTTGTTAAATCGCATATAATGGTAATTGCGAACCTATTACCATTATTTGACTCAGGTAGCGGTCCTAATGTGTCGATTACAATAATATCAAATGGTTTGCAAGGTGTTGGCGTTAAAACAAGATTTTCCTTGTTTTTAGGTTTACCCTTGTTTAATAGACACTTTTGAACAACTTTTAACAAACTTGGATACATCACGGGTCATATTTTTCCACTCATATTTTGTACGTAATTTTGCATAAAGTTTTTTCATTCCGCAGTGTCCGCCTGTTATCGGGTCATTATGATAAATGGTCATTAGTTTTAACTTTTTATCGTCGTCAGTTACTGTTTCTACCGGTTCTGTTAATACTACTTGTAAAAATTTTAAAATATTGTTACCGCCGTTTTTTAAATTTGAAATAGAGAAATTATTGAAAAATATATCATCTTTTGGCCATTCTACTTTCTTAATGTTGCGATTGCCGGCGTCAACATCGAGCCTCAAAAGTAACTCGTCTAAACAAGTTGTTTCGTTAACATTTGCAAAATTAAGTAATTCTTGTTTTAGGTGTTTTAAATGTGCTCATATTTGAATATTCGAAATTTTATTATTTGTATCGTAGCGAAAATGCGTTACTATTCGCGGTATATTTTTAGAAAAATTACATGAAAATTTATCGTAAACTTGTACTTTAGGGCTGTCCGTGTATTTGCTTTCGTTCTGTAATTCTACCGGTTTAGTCATTGATCGCGTTTTCATAGCTGAAACATGTTTTGTCGAGTCGTTTAGTTCGTTAATGATAATTCGTGAAAGTGCGTTTGCTCCAACGTTTGATTTGCCTTATGTACTCAATTGTGAAGTCGTATTCTGACAATTCTAGGCGTATTCTAGCAAGTTTTGAAGATGGGTCCTTCATATTAAAAAGATAAACTAAGGGTCGATGGTCAGACTTCACCTTAAAGTGAGTGCCGTAAACCTAAGGTCAAAACTACTTAATAGCAAATTATGTAGCTAAAAGTTGAAGTTCTATAATAGGCTTATTTTGTTCTGCTTTGTTGAAAGATTTAAAAGCGAAACATATTGGTAAGTCGTTGCCATTATGATTTTGGCTTAATATAGCACCGCACCCGTTTTTTCAAGCATCTACAGTTATTAAAAATTCTTTGGTGGAATCAGGATATTTTAAAAGTTTAGGAGTCATTAAGGCTGATTTTAGGTGTTCAAATGCAGTTTCTCAAGCGTTGCCCCATAAGAATTCGACATTTTTCCGACTCAGTCAATTTAAAGGTGCTGCCAGCGATGCAAAGTTAGGTATGAACCGGCAATAGTAGTTTGCAAATGCAACGGAATGACGAACAGCGTCTTTATCTGACGGTTTTGTATACTTTTTGATTGCATTTATTTTTGAATCGCCTGGTAGCAGTCCCTTTTCTGAGCACTTGTCCCCTGTAAATGTTACTTCAGAACGAAGAAAATTGCATTTGGTTGGGTTTAGCTAGAGATTAAACTTTCGGCAAGTTTCGAACACTTTAGCAAGAATTTTTAGATGGTGCGTCTCACTACAACCTATAACTATGACGTCATCAACGTATAAAAAAGCTTGGTTTGGAGAAATACCTGAAAAAGCTATCGACATCTTTAAAAAAAAATTTGCAGCTACATTTAAACTAAATGGTAATACTTTGCAGGGAAATGCCCCCTTTTCAGTGCTGAAAGATGTTATGTCTCGTGAGTTTTTATGCAGTGGGATTTGGTGAAAACCAGAAAACAGATCCTAACAGATCTATTCTGCACGTTACCGAAGATTTTGTAACCAGAAAATTGTATTACCAAAAAATGTTACCAGTTTTTGTTTTTTGGTAATGCAGTTAAAATATTCAGCAATTCAGCTATGAAGAATTGTGCAAATCCCGGCATTGCATATTTCACGGGGCAATAATTTGTTACCAGCTTATGAGATGGTAACAAAATTGACCGGTAACAAGAGTACACAGAATGCGAAAAGGGTTTAAAAATTGACAGGAATAGACCTGTAATTCGAAAAGTATTTTGCTCGACCAATGTTGCCTAATATGTCGTCCACACGTGCTAGTGGGAATTTGTCAACGATAAGCTTTTTGTTAACTGCCCTAAAGTCAACGCATATGTGGTACGATTTTTGGCCTGATGGATCTTTCTTTGGTACTAAAATTAATGGACTGTTATAATTTGAGGAGCTTGGTTCGATTAAGTCATTTCGCAGTACAGTATCGACTAGTCTATTTATTTCTTCGCGTTGTGAGTACGGCAAACGATAGTTTTTTTATATAAACGGGAGTCTTGTCATTCAGTCGAAGTTTCTGTTCATAAAAGTTATTGAGTGTCATAAGGTCTGTTTTTAAGGCAAATACATCGGCGTATTGTAAGCATAATTCGAGCAATTTGTTTTTAGCATATTTTGGCATTTGTTTTTGTGAAATTGACTTTAGTTCCCCTAAATGTTTTATGTCTTTGGAAGTTTCGTTTGTTTTATTATTATAGTTACTGATATCCTCAGCTTTGATGTTATATTTTCGAACGTATTTTACCTGGTCCGTAGTATTTATTACTTTTAAAATTGGATTTTTAGTGTCAACGACACGTTTTGATATCAACACACTAGAACAAAGCTCGTGAGAGTCTACAAAAATAGGGAATTAGTCAATTTAAATAAACGAAAAACTTCACATCTTGGAGGAATTACTAAAGTGTCGGTATTTGAACCGTGCAAAATTGCTATTTTTGTGCTTTCTGTCCCAATGCCGATAGTTATGCTGTCATTTGCTTGGTTAATAATACATCTGTTCGTCTTTAACAAGTCCTTTCCTAGTATGCCGTCAGAAGTTATATTAAAACTGTCATCTACAACGCAGGGGTATTTAGACGATTTATGCGGCCAAAATTATTTTTATGAATATTTCAACTCGAAATGTTTATAAAAGACGTGTTTTGACATTTAGAATTGTAAATGTTTAAAATCAAGTAAATATAGGTTAAAACATTAACAGAGTTGCCACCTGTTAAAAAATTTTGTTCAATTAGTTATATGAATTGCTGTAATCTGGGTATCAATGGAAATGGGTTTGAAAAGGCTTTGACTCGTAGTTATAGTCAAAATAAAGTCGACTCTAAAGTTAAAAGCAGGTTTCTTTGACAGATATCCCATTGAAGGTTATGTCAAAAAGCTGCTTTTAACTTTAGAGTCGACTTTATTTTGACTATAAATACGGGCCTTTATCTCTAAGGGCCGTTTGCACCATGTCTAGTTAACGCTAACTGGAGGTACATCCTTCAGTTAAGCACGTTAACTGCTTTATCGATCACATGTTATATGATGGGTGTCGATAACGTCGATAAAGATGTTTAACTGGGAGTTAGAATTAACTAGACATGGTGCAAACGGCCCTAAGTAACCTCCCGAGGGTTCAAAAAATCAATTTTCAACTTTCAACTTTAATTAAAGGAATTAAATAATTCAAATATGTATCACAGTATAGGTAAAAAATGGGTATATTCGAGGTGCAGTTAATGCGGTAGTGATACTCTTTTATGAAAGAGTTCACGTTCTACGCGAAAATTTGAGGGAGCAAAATTTTGACAATCAGTTACTCATCATTTGCAAATCAGAAGCAACATACAAATTTTTACTGCGCAATTTCTGCAACATTTTAGAAAAGTTTCAGGTGAGCATCAGCAACATGTCATCAGGAAAGCAACAAGTCTGCAATATTGCGTTAATTATTACGTAGCTCGAACGCACCCAATGTAATAAAATTACATTTTTGTATTAGTCTATTAGTCTTATTTATTGTTAAGAGGATTTTGTAAGTATTAACTTGGAGTAAATTAACGTCCTCAATTACTGAAATATCGGAGTTTTCGTATTTTCAACGCATTGCTTTTCCATACCATGGTTATAAAGTCTACCGAGTTTGGTACTAATTGATAAATCGGTTACCGAGATATACATTTGTGGTCAAAAGTGCGCGGCGCCACGACCATTATCCAAAAAATTATAATAATTTCATTTAATGCTATGGGGTTATTCCAAGAATCGATTTTGAGTTAATTAGCTTCAGTAGTTATTGATTTATCGCAGTTTTCGCGTTTCTGTAAATTACCGATATATGGGAACTGGGCGTGGTCATCGCCCGATTTCAAGAACTTTTAGCAGTTATTTTAGATATAGACTAAGCAAGGCTCATACCGAGTTTGGTACGTATTAGTGAAGCGGATACTGAGATACAGCATTTCATCTTAAGTGGGCGGGGCCACACCCATTTTCTAAAAATTTAATAATAATCCTATTTTGTTCTAAAATTTTACTTTACATACTAATTTTTTGTTTTTGTTAGTTTTTGGCCTTATAATAATTATATTCAACAATTTATATTGAGCTAGAGGCCGTTTTTTAAATGAAAATTTATTGTGGAAAAGCAACAATAATATGAATAATTTTGGCATAACAAAAATGAAAATAGTGGAAAAAAGCAAACGATAATTTACAAGGCGTACTTAGCACGGTGCATAGGCAACTGGCTGAGTCAGTGGGATCGTCGGTTCGAATCCTACTGAAAGAAGTCTGATGAGGAAATGTGGTGATTTCCGAAATAGCTATCACTTCTACCATTTTTTCAAATTATTGTTGCTTTTCCACAATAAAAATTTTCATTTAAAACGGCCTCGAGCTCAATATAAATTGTTGAATATAATTGTTTAAAAGGCCAAAAAAATAACAAAAACAAATAACTTAAGGACGAGCACACCTAAAAGTTAAACATTCTAAAAATAGAATTATTAGCAAAAACCAACAATACCAACAACCACATGATCAAGTGAATTGCAGCGGAATAGCTGCGCTTGATTGTGTTGGCATAACAAAAATGAAAATAGTGGAAAAAAGCAAACGATAATTTACAAGGCGTACTTAGCACGGTGCATAGGCAACTGGCTGAGTCAGTGGGATCGTCGGTTCGAATCCTACTGAAATAAGTCTGATGAGGAAATGTGTTTGATTTCCGAAATAGCTATCACCATTTTTTCAAATTATTGTTGCTTTTCCACAATAAATTTTCATTTAAAAAACGGCCTCGAGCTCAATATAAATTGTTGATATACATACTAATGTTTAACAATTCGGATACACTATTTACTGAAATATCATAGATTTATCTAAATTGACATTTATCTAAATTTAAACGCTTGTACACCTAAAACTATTTCTTTTATCATCACTTATATAACACCAATGTAAAGGAAAACAAATGTTTATTCCGAAATATATATCATAGATGGGTTCGCCTTATATTCCCGCAGATTTCTAGCAACAGGACCGAAAGGTCCTAGAAAACATGACTTTTGCTCGAAAACTATTTATTTTTTATATTTTTTCCTGTTGTTTATTGGCCGTTCGTTTCAAAAAATATTGTATATTTTTCGAACTCAAGGCCACATGAAAATCAAAACACAATTTTTGATTTTGCATTCGTTTTTATTTGCCGATATTTCGACTTCAGTCGGAAGTCATCATCAGGAACATTTGACAATGTTTGATCGACAAGAGTCGATGTTCCTGATGATGACTTCAGACTGAAGTCGAAATATCGGCAAATAACGAATGCAAAATCAAAAATTGAGTTTTGATTTTCATGTGGATTTGAGCTCGAAAAATATGCAATACTATTTATTTTTTAAATTAAATGGATTCATATTCTAGTTCAGCGGCCTCAAATTCATCTAAAAAGTTTAATTTTAGTGTTAAAATAGATCTAAAGTAGTGTTACTATATACTAGTTGCGTTTTTAGATTTTTCCTTAATACATTTTCTATGTTAAGAAATACCACTTACCTGCCATTTTATGCGGGCAGTCTTTTCACACTATATTAGACAAATTTCTAAGCTTTCAATTGAACAAAGAATAATAACGCGATCTCTCCCGGGGATACAACAAATTCCTTAATATTCACAAAAATTAACAAAAAAATACTCGTTGAAACCCGCTATATTCGTTACATTTGAATTGAACTTTTGCTTAATAAAACGATTAAAAAAAATTTACTCTTAAATGCATTGTTACCTTCCGTATGCGGATCCATCACTACTTTTTAAGAATACAATGCAGAAATCAAAATATTAACTTGAAACCGTCACGATTTTTCTAGAGAGCGAAAATTAATTTATAAGCAGCGTTAGAATATTCTGCTTCCGGTCAACGGTGAGCGTTCGCTGTGCAAGTTAGAGAAGAGAGGGGGACTGGGAAATGTTATTTAGCATGTTCTCTATCGAAAGCGACTAATTTTTTAAGTTTTCTCCAAAATTTTGTCAAATTGGCTTTTGGCCACCTGAATCGTTCAAATACCCCTATGTGCAACGTGAAGAGTATGCGGAATAAAACAAATTTGATACAACCCAGTTTGTACTTACGTTTCCCAATGCTGTAACCGTTTCTGTTGTTACACCCGTAATACTGATCGTTTGACTGCTGTTAAGTGTGGAATTTTTTGCTAAACTGTAATAATTTGTAAGAATCGGTACAATTTAGTTCAATAAAGTCAGAATAGTTAAGGTTCAAGCAGTAAATTGATTTTTTAGGGCTAACTACGTTTAATTGCTTAGCTCCTGCCCCCCTGGTGTTCCCTCCTGAGGAGCATCGGCGTTCGTTAAATCGAACATTAGACGTATTTCTCGAATTCGAAAGAGAAGAGCTGTTTCTGTTGCTTGCCCAACGATTGCTAGTGCAATTTCTGTAACTATTTTTCTATTATTAAAATTGTTAATTCTATTGCAATTTTTTTGATTTTTGTGTTATTGCCATTATTGTGCCTATTTGTGTTGCCGCTATTAAATCTGAAACTATTGTTGTGATAGCCGTAGTTGCTGTGCCCTCTAAAACCTCCTCGAAAACTATTTGGTTTGTTTGCCCGTGACCTAAAAGATAAAACCTGCAGCTTTTTGACTTCATTATTGTGTTCTACAATCATTTTTGCGACTACATCTCTTGAATCTGTAAAGGTGGTCGATGCTAAAATAATGTGGCGAATACTGCGGCAACGCGAAGCGAACAACGAGAAATAGGCAGAATGTTCGAGGAATGACGTAGAATGTTCCACAAAGAGAAACGTCAAGTTGGATGATCACTGCGAACAGCGAGAGAAAGAGAATGAGCGATAAACTTCTGAACGTTCTATAGTTGCCATAAGCGCGATCGCAGGTATATAAGGGCGCCGCCACAGCGAAGTGAGTTAGTTACAAGTCAGCCAGCTACAAGTAAAGTGAGCAGAGAAGTGAGTTGCGAATAAGCAAGCTATAAATTTAATTGTGTTAACAAGTAGTAAAGCATTGTTATTGCTTTAACAAGTATTGGTAAGTGTTTTTACTGTATTAGCGAGTATTGTAAATTGTTTGTTGTACAATAAAGTTAATTGTACTACAATTTGGTCATCGTTAGCATTTATTTAACAATCCAGAGATACAAACCGAGGAGTATTTGGGAAATCCCTCGAGGTTTCAAGGATAATCGTAACAATAGATTTTACTAGCTCTGAACGACTGTTCAGCCTGCAAACTTTTACTGTCTGCTCTATTGCTAACTCATGGGCTTTCGCTTGAGTCATACCCTCAATAACTAAAGATCGCTCTAATGCATCAGATAATTCCTCTACTCGCTCCGCAAAATCGGAATAGTTGTTATTTGTGATATGTAATGACGCGATTTTGCTAGAGACAACTTTGGAATTATCTGGTTTGATCCTGCTGCGTACGCAAATTTTATTTGATCATCCGAAATTATTTGACTGGGTAAAACCTCACGCGCTTTGCTTTCGAGTTTTGACTATAAAAATGCTATAAATGTTGTAGTTAAACTTTCATTCGATAACTCTTCTATTAAATTGATTTTGTCAGGGAATGAGTCGAGCGGTAGTGGGCCTCCACTATAGTTTTCTCGGATTATGCATCTACACAGGCTAATAAAAGATTTCTTTTGCTTAGGTGTTGCCATTTTTATGTCGTTTGTGAATGTAATAGAATTAATATTTGGTGAACTAATCGTTACGCAAGGCGTTTCTGCAATTTGTAAAAAATCTTTAAATGAAGGCAAAGAACAACTTTTTTAACGGTGGAAACTTCTGGTTTTTTTTTTGTTGACAGTGTTACGCT
>NW_016162190.1:9029-19233 GCF_001687245.7 Rhagoletis zephyria | reverse complement strand
CAGCATGTCGGAATCTACTTCTGAATTTAAAATATTTTCTTTTATCAGAACTGAAAAATCTTCTTGTGCAAAAACTTTACACCCAATTTTTTGAAAACACTGAAGTAGTTTTTCTTTGAATCGCGGTAAATTTTTAATTATAAAAGGTGGCTTGTTTCCTTGTTGTTCCGAATTTATTAATTCAATTAAAATATTGTTATAAGCACGGTTGCCACACGACAAATAATTTTCTGACCAGAATTCACAAAAAAAGTTACCTAAAAGTTGCCAAGTCAAAAACAACGTTTTGTTATATGTAATGTTTGCCATAAATAAGACATGGGTACAATAAATAGTTTTATTAAAAAAAACTATAGAAATTCATTTTACAAATTTTTTTTAGTAATATGAGAAAGACGGATATATAAAAAATAAATGTGGTCTTTTACTAAAAAATTGATTGCACATACGTAATGCTACATATTATAGTAAAAGAAAACTAAAAGGGCGTGCCTCGAGCTATTACCGTTTCGATTATGGTAAAGCATTTTAAGGTGCACCTCAACTTTTTTTGAAATGTCAGCAGTGGCGTAGCCAGGATTTGGCTTTGGGGGGATGAAAAAAAAATTCCATCGATAACTCAAATTTGTGAGACACAATGGCTAGAGGCGTCGCCTGAGTGCATTCTTTCATATATTTATGTTTTACCGTTATATATTTTTTATCTACTCGTTTATTCCATGGTGTATTCATGCTTTATTTAAATTAAAAAAAATAAATTACTATACCGTTTTAAAAATCTGAAAATTCACTGCGGGAAATTTTTGTATTCTCTTTTGTCTTCGCCTTCTCGTTTTTGCCTTTATAAGTTTTGAAAATTCACATTCCCAGGCAAGTTTTGAAAGAATATTTTCGATACTAAATTTTATTATAACAAAGTGTTGAAATCAGCTTCACATAGAAACAGTGTCATCGTTAATTAAGAAAGAGATGTTCTTAAATATCATAACTTTACGACACTCACATATTGAGTCGATTTGACTGTATTTTTTCAGACAAATTATGTATGTTCGGCCTTCTTTTTTGAAAGAGAAGCAAATGAGCAGCACTTTCCATTCGCACTTTATTAAACTCAATTTTAATGAGTTACAAAACTGCAACCCAATTTTTTTTCTAAAGATTCTAATTAAAAAGTTTGAAATTTTGGTGAAACATTGCAGAATTAATTTTATAGTTTTTCTTAGGAAAAGAGCTTTACTTTAATAAAATAATTAATAATAAACATTAAATAAACTAAAGAAAAATAGCCAATAGTCGGCTAGTTATCGGCAAATCGTAGAAGATGCAGAAACGGATAAGTATGACAATGTCGTTTGCTTATCGTTGTGCATGCCTTGTTTGTTTACATTTTATGGGGAAAAATTAGTGAAAAAGTTTATATTTGCATTAAAATTGCATAAAAATTAGTATTTTTTGCATAAAACCTGTGGAATATTTGCATTAAAATTCAATAAATGTGAGCGTTTTAACTATAAAATATGACGAAATTGTAAAAAGTCTCTGTGTGCATGCACAAAACACATTTGAGGAAGCGAAAAGAAGAGATATTACTGAAAAATTATGTCTAGTCTATATTTTAAAAATTGCAGGTTTTTGTAAATATTTCGCGAAAATATCAACAAGAAAAAAAATACCTGCTCCAGTGAATTTTTGGAAGCCAAATGAATTGAAATATCACGACCGAGTGTGCGAAATTGTAGTCGTCATATAATCGTTGCATCATGATTGTGACGACGAAGCAACTATGATTGGACGACCAATGTGCAAAAAGCCTAACGAGTAGACTGCCCAGCAGTAATTTTCATCGATATGTGGTTAGTTATTTTTCACAGTGCAGCGAACAAAGGTGGCGCCGCTACTTTGGTTTTGCCGATCTTGACAGTTGTGGTAAATTGTAAATAAACCTTTATTTACAAATCAGCGAAAGAGAAATTTTAATTATAAGTGAAAAATCAGTTTAAATTGTGTTAATTTGCAATTTGTGAGTGATTTTTGAGTTGAAGACTGCGTAAAAACTAATACAATGGAGTGCTGTGTGTTAAATTGCGACAGCCGTCAAGATGCAAGAATCGTAGATGCAAGTGTACCGCTGGGACCAATCGCTGCATTTTGTGTACATAGGGCACGGCAAAGTCGTTCCCGNGCGGCAAGATGCAAGAAGCGTAGATGCAAGTGTACCGCTGCATTTTGTGTACATAGGGCACGGCAAAGTCGTTCCCGAAATGTTTCTCTATTATTATATTAACAGCATTTCCTCAGAATGATTTTGCTTCTGCTCCAAGCAGCCTCCATTAGCAAGTTAACTAATCAATCCCGCTGAGATGCTGCCGCAGTTTTCTGCAGCAGCCTTAATTGCAAAGCAATGAAGTGAACTAAAACGTTTGCTGAAGCAGCCTCAGTTGCAAATCAATGGAGTGCACTAAAACGTTACCTATTCTCTAAAAGATTAGGTGAAAAATTCANAGTGAGAAATGCAATATTTTCGCATTTAGCAAAATTAAAACACGTTTTTCGCTGTAAATTGAACAGTTTTGGCAGTTTCTACTCGTTCTTCTTTTCGCTTATTCTTTGTTTACTTGTGGTACACAAATGTCAACGGCCAGGACGGCGCAATCTTGTATTCTATCATTCTTGGTTATTTTTGCTAAGCGCTGTGTATCCTGATCCACGCAATAGTTTCTGATAGTGTTGTCACCGCTTCACACAACTACAGTTCAATTTATCAAATTAATCCAACTTTTTTAGTCTGACTTTATACACGGCAAACTTACCAAAAGTTACCAAAATACAAAAAAGTTGACAAAAGCACCAAGGACTCAAAAAGTTACCTATTTTGGTTACAAGTGACCAAATGTGGCAGCCGTGGTTGTAAGTATATATTAAGGATTTTTTATATTCGTCAACTTTTTCCTGATTAGTTGAAAGTGGACGGCTTTGAAGAACACGCTTGGTAACTTTTGAAAATTTTGCTTGTAAATCTTTGAATACAAGTCCACATCTGACATCTGGCACACACGCAAAGCAAAAGATCTATGAAAAATTATCGAACGGTTATATTATTGAAAAAAAATCTTTGAATGAAATTGTAAAATTTGAAGTTGAAAACATAGAAAACTGAGGAAAATGTTTATTGATAATTATAACCGTTGAAATATTTTACCATATTTCAAACGAAATCCTAAAAGTTGTAGTATAAAAGCACAGCAATGGCATATGAAATTTTTATTGAATATTTGAAAAAAGAAAAATTAATGGAAATTCCAAAATCGGACTCCTGCCTAATGTTGCAAAGAATCGATGAACAATTTTTGTAAAACTGTAAATTGTTCAAAAATTACGTTTAAAAAAAGGTATTAGTATTTGCACATGACTATACCACTGAAGCTGAAATTCCATAAGGAAAAACAATAATATATGAGGCATTTCATGTCACCGAGGCCACCTCTGTGCGCGACCTCTCAGGATTTGGATGAAAGTTGAAGACATGAATATACGTGCAGCATATTTTGCCGATATGACTATGATATGAATATTTACACGGGACTTAAATTTAAAGAAAACATCATACATACCTTTCATCAAAGTGCTGGATTTTGGAAACCTTTTAACGAAACTTAATGATAAAAAATGTAGTCCTTCTGTCTTATTATGGGCTTTAATTGTATATTTTTTACATTAATGTGCAACGTATAAAAAACAAACATGGGAAATCTGCTTACGACGTGATGGAAGGAAATTTTAAGAGCCTAGCAGCTAGAGCAAGTCTACAACTCCTGATGTTACAACAAACTCGAACACCCGAAGGCCTCTACCAATGGGGTGCTGTATGTTTCCAATGGGATGTCTGTAAAATATATAAACCTAATGAGTAATAAAATTATAGTTTAAAAAAACCAACAACACGCTTTTATTACAATAAGAACTAAAAAGGTAAAAATTATTTATTGATTTAAAGATTCGTTTAAGAAGGATATGAAGTTCCCTAACTTGATGCTGTTTAACCTTTTAAACTAGCTTAAAATAGGATTAAAGTAATTGGCACGTAGTCATAGCCGAAATAAAGTCCACGTAAAGTTAGTTGCAGTTTTTTTTAAAGGCATCCCATTGGAAACATACAGCACCCCATTGGTAGAGGGCTTCGGCAATACCAGGAGTTGAAGACTTGCTCTAACTGCTAGTTTCTTAAAATTTCCTCCAATCACGTCGTAAGCAGATTTCCCATGTGAACTTGCAACAAAATTAAATTCTGCCATTTCCTTGAAGGGATTTTCATGATTTCACGCCTTTAGTAAAGTTAATCTCATTTATTCATATTGTTTTTTGTTTTTTTTACACACCTTTCCTCTTGCAAAAATATACAATTTCATAAAATTTCAATGTCTATTCATCATATTGCTTGAGCGTTAGTCGATCTAGAGTCCATACGCATAAGTAGCCCCTTACGCCCATTTGGGTACTTAAAGTTGATATTATAGACAATGCTTTATGTAAAAATAAAAAATTTTTAAAATGCTATAATCAAAAAAAATTCAAAATGAAAAATGTTGCTTTTTTTTCTTTCTTCGCCCAAGGCTCGCCATTTTGACTGCATGGGTCACGGTCGCCATGTCGAGGTGGATATATTCCCCTTCGTTAGATTAACGGGCGTACGTGTTACACGTGGGGCCCTGGTGCTCCGCCGGCGCTACTGCCGGCCAACGCTTTCTTTGGTTGAGCCCTAGCGCTCCGCTGGTGCTGCTGCTTCGGTACTTCGTAGTTGTGTGGAGCCCTGACGCTGTTGTAGTGCCCCCGCTTGTGGGGTGCTCCGCTGTATCCTGTGTTGGTACAGGCAAACGGTTATTTCCCGAAGCTGCTGACTGCAGCCGATGCCTTGGTGGCTAGCACGCCGAATTTTATAACAAAGATACTTGAGCTTGTGTTCGAGTTGAAGGCACGCGGGCGAATGCCGCTAATTTTTGTTTTTCATTTTGTCTTCAACTTAGTTTCTTACATACACAGGGTTGCATTCCTAATATCGTAAATTCTTAAATCTTAATTTTATAGTAATTCTGTAGGGTTGCATTACAACTTCTTCATAGTCAAAGTCAGGACTTTAGTGGCGAAAAATATTATACAGGCAACACATTTATTAATTATTTTCACAATACCTCGTAGTTTTTACTGCAAGGTTACTAAAAAAAAACTGAAAACGACTTTTGAGAACTCTAATATACCTACCGAAGAATGCGTTTGATTAAATTCGTGTTGTGCAGACCGTGGCTATGGATTTATATACGGTGTCAACAGAAAAGTTTCCAGACGGGTAAGCCCAACAATCACGAATGTTGATCACCATCCCGATACTTAATCCCCAGTTAAACATCGTTTCCTACATCACTGACTCCATGTACACCAGATTGTGTCGGTAACGTTGGCAATGGTACGGTGCTCCTTCCCAAAGCGATGTTGGTACATTCGCTTTACTCGCAGGAAATGAACTTTTTGTGTACATAAGGCAAGGTATGGTTAAAGAGTGCAAGAGAGCTGTAAAATATAAAATCATACTTTGAAATAGCAAAAGAGAAAACAGTTGTTTGCAAACTACTTACGCAGAGTCCGGTAATTATGTGGGATTGCTGCGATCGCGCAAAATTGTTTGCCTCACTTTTTCATTTGTTTGCTGCTCATTATTGAGCAGAACAGCTCATAAAACCATTTAAGTTTTCACTTTGTAATTTCTTCAAATGAATTTTGACACTTCAGAACGCAATTGACAAGTAGAAGGTTTGTACCTTTTGCTGCATTGATCGGTCTGCCTCGCTTACTTGTACTTGTCTGTACGTTTTCGTAATATCAGCTGCTATAGCACTTTTACGGCAACGGAAACGACAAAAAGTCATGAACAGATCTGATTGAATGGTAGGACCGACCATTAGTGTGTCATTTAATAAGAGTTGGGATGAAGTTTTACTGGAAGCATCAAATACCACTCTAAGTTTAGTTGTTAGACTATCTGGGGCCTGTTTCTCAAAACTACAAATTTAAATGTTACAAGCTACAAGGTACAAGTGCTCATTTTACAATAAGTTCTAGATTTCGTTTCACGAAAGCTCACAAAAAAGTTGTTATATGAACACTTGTAGACTTGTATTTATAAGCAAAAGTAAATTTAGAACATAAACAATCCCCAAAATATATACATACTTACATACATACCCTGCAGTGACTCTCCAAATTAGTCAGGAAAAATACTAGTTTACAACTAGAATTACCTGACTGACTTGTACCAATTACACAACGATTTGTTCAGGCCGTTTTATTTGACTTCAACAGTTTAATACAATTAAGTACACCAAATATTATAACTTTTAATTGGGTATATTAAAAACCATTAAAACGAGTACATATTCAATTATATACATAAGTATGTGTGCAAATGATTGAAAATATACACTCTAAAAATTTTTTGTTTAAATTTACGCATATTAAGATAGGTAGCCAGTTTCCTCCCCTAATGCGTGTAAATTTACACACCGTGTTAAATTAAACTTTAGATGTGTATTTGACATGTTTAAATTTAAACATCAATTGTTTAAAAATGTTTTAAATTCCACTTAAAGGTCTTTTTGAAATAATTTTCTTATCTTTATGTAAGACCTGCGCATTAGCTTGGCATTCAGCCGGTTGAATCAATTCACACATATGTATCTACTTTAATGGCCCTATTATGTATGGCGACTGATAGCCGATGGGGAACCATGTACCATTCGCATTACGTACGGCAACTGGCTACTGGCTGTCGGCTAATGAGTGTAGTAGCGCAATTTTCTGTTTGCCGCTTATGACGTTTTTGTTATTTGTTTACATAAATTGTTAAACACATTTGAGCAAAGTTGCCAATTACTGCCATATGTACATGTCAAAAAAGTAGATTCGGATGCTGTCGGGCTTTTGTGTATACTGAGATTAATCGCTATACATCAAGCTATACATAATACAAAGCACGACACTGATAGCCATGGCTACTGGTGTCTGTCGCCATACATAACAGGGCCATAAATAGAGTTTCTTTGACAACTTCATTTAAACATTGTTTTCGTAGAGAAGCAAATTTGTATATTCGTCAACAATATTTCCCCAAATATAAATATCCAAACACAGCAATTTTTTAAAATAGCACTTGCACTCTCTTTCACGGTAGGAATAGGAATAAAAAAATAAAATGTATGAAGTTGATTCAACTTGCCCTCAGACGTTGCAATCGTTCATACAACCAGGGGTTTAGATCAAAATATTTTGATCTTCATTCAACCGGTGGAATAACTTCAAGCAACCTTGCAGAAGTTGCAATCTCTGCAAATCTTAAGCCAACCTGTTGCATGCCAAGATGAATGGTGTAGGCTTTGCTTACATATGGAAAGACCAACATGCTGTGAAAACACAAATGAAATTTGCTTTTGTTGTAAGAATTCTGTTTGTTGTTCCTTTTGCTTGATAGCATTTTGCAACTGACGATTTCTCAATTCCAAATGATTTACACGCTGGGTAATACTGTGATGTGGGCTATTCTGGATTTCGATAGTAAAAATTAATTGATTTGCAATGCAAAAATACATACGTTTACTTACATAAGTACATAATACAAATTTTCTAGAACACAACGAAGGAGCCCGTTGCACATTGCAGGTCCATAAATAAACCGTCCTTGCAACTATTGCAAGTCATTAAACAAAGCCGTAACTTCATGCAACCCGTATCTCTATTTAATTCAGCAATTCATTTATCACTTGTATCCGCAGCAGTTTTTTAATCTGAAATTGTCAACTTATTAATACACATTTAATTCTTTTTTTTTACGTTTTTTTTTTCTTTGTGTTTTTTTTTGGGTTTCCCAACTGCAATGAGTGACTATTAAATGACTACTATTTAATCTTACTTTTATTTAATTTTTATTTTTTATTTTATTTTTAAATTTAAGATAACTGTTTGTATTTAAATTTATTGCTATTATATTTTTACGTTAGATTTAAGATAAGTCTGTATCAGACGATTTTGCGTTTTAATTTTGTAATTGAAAGCTGTTGATGTACTACAAAAGACTGAGTCTTACAGGTACAACCTCATTTCTTAAATAAATAAATAACTTACTCCCGTTCTGATCGGTAGGGAGATTTATTTGGCCCATTCAACGAGTACAGCGCCATCACCAATTATTTATTTTGTTTTCCTATTTTCTATCTTCTTCCTTATGTTATACAAATTTATTACTCGTTCCTTTATTCTATCGTTTTATATTTGGTGCATCACTGACTTATTGCTAAATACTTTTGGAGAGAACGTGGTGAATAAAGATATCATTGGATTTGCGTTGTGAACGTTAGTTGGATTTCTTGTTGCCTGGTTTATATATTGGTTGTCGTTAGAGAGTAATTTTCGTTCTTTTAATGAATTCATTTGTAAAGCTTTGAGACCTTCCGCTTGGATTAATTGTATCATATTGTTGTATTTGCAGAGTGCTGGGAATTTACTTCTTATTGAGTCCCACCTAGGGCAGATATGTAATATATGTGTCGTATCTTCTTCGCAGCTGCAGGTTTCGCATTTATCACTTTCTATTACGTTTAGTCTCTTCATGATACATTTACCAAAGGTGGGATTTGTAAGTATTCTGCATAACATTTTTATTTGAAATGCATTAAATTTAATTTTAGGCTTATGGAACCAAGGTTTCTTCGTAATTTTTGGAAACATCGCATAATAGTTTCTTCCTTTTTCTAAACTTATCGTTGCGTATTCTTCTTGCCATTTTTGAGTTAATTTCCTTTCAACTTCTTTAATCGTATCTGCCAGGGTCCAGCCAATATCTTCGTAACTGCCCGTGTGTTCAGCGTTTCTGGCGGCTAAGTCAACAATTGTATTTTGATAGATGTTTTTATGGCCAGGTATATAATGTATTTCTACTTCCGAGAGGTCGCTGATGTTTATTAGTGATAAAATTTGGATTACAAGGCTTTTCGTGCTATTTTTGTTCTGTAATGCTATCGCTCTAGATTTTCTGTCCGCTAAGATAGCAATTTTTCGGAGACCTTGGCGGATTACAAAGTTGATTGCTTTTTCAAATGCCCAGAGCTCGGCTGTCATTGACGACATTTATTTTTTTGTGTAGAAGGCTAATGTTGTGTTTGTCTTTTCATAATGAAATGCTGCTTTTGTGAGGTGGTCTTTAACTGATCCGTGTGTGTATAGAATTTCTATGTTTTTGTTTCTGAGTTGGTTTATTTTTTCTTTAAATAGTTGATTAATAAAGTTTTCATTCGCTTCAGATTTGTTTTTAATCGATTTTTTAAGGAATTCAGTGTATACGGTTATTGTTTTAGTTGATATATGTTCTTTTGGTATAGTTGTGGTATTTTTAATGATGTCATCGTATTATTGAAATACTTTTGTGTAGCTAGTTGAAAAATGTATTTGCTGCTGTGTTAATAGTTCTTTAGCCGGTAGATCAAAGGCGAATACTTTTAATAATTCTTTAGCTGTCGCAAGTTGCAGTCTATAGTGGAGAGGTAATTCAGCAGCCATATGGTATGGTATGGTTGATTTTATTAATCCTAAGCTTTTCCTAATAACTTGATTGTTTCAGCTTTTAAGTTTGTCCATAGCTGATTTGGATAAGTTCGGAAACGAAGATGCCGCGTATTCAAGTTTCGATCTGGCGAACGCTTTATATAGCTGCAGAGCCTTTGATGGATTACTCCAAAGGTACACCCGCTAAGTGTTTTTAAAAAGCTACATCTTTTATTGGTTTTGTCTACTATTTCGTTTATGTGGAGATTGGCTGAGTTATTTTTGTTTATGAAACGTCCTAAATATTTAATAGAGTTAACTTGTACTAATTGGTTCTTATGTATTTGAATGCCCAGGGCTTTTCTTTTTTTGTTGAAGTGAATAATAAGCTTCGGTGGGGCCACTCTGACTTATTCGGTTTAAGGGCTCACTGAAGTCTACAGCGTCTGTTCACCAGTAGGTGCGCCTGCAAGCGGGTGTCTGCTTGGAGCAAGCGGCTCGCTATATAAACGTGTAAAATGTGCGCCCAAATATGCAAGGAAAGCTTAACGTCGAAAAGCTGCAATCACAACAGACAGCCAGCGCTTTCGCTACTCGACTCTCACACCTGCTCTCAGAGAGC
>NW_016162190.1:0-8760 GCF_001687245.7 Rhagoletis zephyria | reverse complement strand
GCTGGTGGTAGCAGAGGAAGAGGGAGGCCCCCACTGCGATGGAAAGATCAGGTGGAGAAGGACTTGGCTTCACTTGGCGTTTCCAATTGGCGTCAGTTGGCACAGAGGAGAAACGACTGGCGTGCTTTGCTGAACTCGGCCAAAATCGCTTAGGCGGTTACAGCGCCAAAAAAGAAGAAGAAGAAGAATAATGTTGGTTTTATCAAAGTTGATTGTTAGGTCCATTTGGCCGCAAATTTCATTGAGTTTCTCCAGTTTCTGCTTTAATTGTGTTTTTGCAGCGTTGAAATCACTGTTAGCCGTTATTAAGAAGAAGTCATCAGCGAATTGAAATAGTGTGGTTTTATCATCGGATACTTGGTGCAGTTTCGTTGTGTATAGGTTGAATAACAGTGGACTCAGTCCACTTCCTTGGAGTAAACCTCTATTGGTTACTATGCTTTCCTTTCCAAGGTGTAGTGTTCTTCTGAAGAGGAAGTCATTAATCCACCTGACTACTGCTTCTTTTATGTTTGCTTCATTTAATATGGTTGTTAAGGTTTGAATATTTACAGTATCATACGCCTTAACGAGGTCAATCTCTGCACCTACTACATGTTTACCCATGCTTTTCAAATGTAGAACCGTGTTAATAACGTCGTTGATGCATTGTGTTGTTGATCTCCTCTTGCGGAAGGCGTATGACCTAGAGGGTAAAAGTTGGTATTGATCAACATGGTCGTCAAGATGATATGTTGATAGTAATGATATTGGTCTGTAACTCTCCGTTGTGGCTGTGTCTTTATCGGGCTTCAATATTGGTATTATTTTAATATGCCTCCATTCCTCCGGTTTTTCCCCCTCGTTCCAAATATTTTTCAATATTCGGAAGAGTGCGTGTTTTTCTGTCTCTTGAAGTTTACTAATCATACGGTATGATAATCCATCCAATCCCTTAGCTGAATCCGGTTTCCTGCTTTTTAAAAAGGTCTCAAAATTTTCAAATGTCAGTTCCGGTAAGTCGTATCCAGTGTAAGTATAATCATTAAAGGCCGGTGAATTGTGGTCATTGCAGGTAGTATTTGATGGTAGTGTTATCATAGTTAAAAAGTAATTTTTTTGTATCTTTAGTCCAAGTGTTGTTCGTTCTTTTAGGACAGCTATATTTTTTTAAGATATTAGTTTTATTCTACATCTGTTTACTGTCTTTTGTATTCGATATCTTATCTAGTAGTATATTAAAATTTTCTCTGTTGCTTGTGGTTATTTGATTTTGTAGATTTGTTTGCGCTTCCGATAATTTATTTAGATTTTCCAATGTTCTATGTTTTTGGTATCTGGCTCTTGCATTGTTTCTTATTCTATATAGTTTGTCAATGTCTTTATTCCACCATTTTTTTGCTTTGTATTTATTATTGCTATTAATTTGTATAGTGTTATCTTCTATTAGTTTATTTATGTTACTATTGAATTCCTGCAGATTATGGCCTATTTCCATATTAGTATTTCCAATAATAATTTTGTTGTTTTAAATTTTTGAGGAATTGCAATTTTCCCGCATGTGATTGTTATTTATTTCTATTTTAATTGGTTGATGATTACTGGTGGTTATTTTAAGAGGTAAAGAGGTTGCAAAATGTTACGTCCGGGTGTGTTTTAATGTCGTCGACTATGTACGTGGGGTTTCCGTCGTTCAAGCATTCGAACTCATAGTATGTTGCTAGATTTTCGAGGATACTACCTTTAGTGTCGATAGTATTACTAACCCATTACATTGACTTGCTGTTAAAATCCCCTGCCAATATCGACTTATGTTTTAAGTTTTTCGCCTTTAAAAATGTTTTTTCTAACTCCTGTTTAAATTCTGTTGTGGCCACATCTGGTGGGCAGTATATGCTGAAAACATTGAAGTTCACTTTAAGATTCAGTGTTGTGATGCCATTTATATCGGCGTTGGTTATGAGTTTAATTACTGAAAATTTGATGCCTTTGTTTACGTATATGCCTACACCACCATATCCATCATCGCGATACTTGCCGACGAAGTCAAAGTTTTTTAAAGACGTGTTGCTATTATTTGTCAACCATGTTTCGCTAAGAATTGCTATATCGATATTTTTATGTATTAACGTTAATTCAAGCAGTTCTTTATTATTTTGTTTTTTTCAGACTTTGAATATTGAACTGTAGTGTTCTCATGGAATTGATCCTCCAAACATCCGCTCTACTATACATTTGTTTTAGTCCCTCCTGGATACTGGCTAAAAATTCGTAATGTTGTTTGTTTGTAATGTTCTTCTCATTACTTGTTAGAAAATTAGATATCGCCTGGTTAATTTGTGTGGCTATCTCGTCTTGCTTCTGTAGATGTAACATGAGATCCTTGGGATAAGCTAATTCCTTATGTTTAGTATCGATATTGTAATCTTTAGTAGTTTGTCTCCATTCATTCATAGTTCTTTCATCTTTCTCCAGCTCTCTTTGTCTATTCAGGTTCATTTTAGTAATCTTTGCGTACGGGAGTAGCTTGTGCATAGTCCTTGCTGCTTCTTGGACATTATTTAGTGTTTTTGTTTGTTCTTTGTTAGGAAGTGCCGGGAAGTTAGAGACATCATCGTCTAGGCGTTGGAAGCGATTTCCAAATAGTTTCGCATACTTAGTTCGTGCTTCTTTGATGTGCAAATTTTCAATAGTCATTATTTTTTTGATAGTGTGAGCCTTAATTCTTCTGTTTGTTAGTGCAAGTTGTATCCTTCCCATGTGATTCGCTACATAGTGGGCAAATTAAGTCTGTCTGTTTGCAGTGTTGTGCAAAATGATTGTATCGGAAGCAGCGATAGCACTGCGCGAATGGGATATAATATTTAACTTTAATTTTAGTATACATATAGCTAATTTCCGATGGTATATTTAGTCCGTCAAATATTACTTTGACACGTTTGGTCGGGACTTTCTCGCCGTTCTCTTTTCTCTTCACTCTTAGAACTCCCAGTATTGGTACTGGTGAACTAAGTCCTTGAAGTAATTCCTGTTCCGATAGGTCTGTTGGAATATCAAAGATGATACCCATTTTGGAAACGCACTGTGCAAAGATTTTTGTCTCATATAGGTGTTTTTTGATATTTTCATTCTTGTAGAATTCATTTTCTGCACTGCCATTTCTGAAGGAGATTTTACATCTACCATAACCAACTTTGATTACATCTTCAACATCAGGTACTTGTAAGGTACTAAGTATTTTGGAGACCGTAATAGCGTTAATTGGCATTCGCTCTCTGTTAATATCCGTTTTACCCAGGCATAGTACGGCCCCTTATGGTTCATATTGTAAAAATAGTTCCACTTACTTGGTTGAATGTCTGTCATATTTACTTCCTACGAATTTGCATTGGCCACTGCAGGGGTATCTAGCTTCCCTTTTTTTGGTTTCCTGCCTCAATCTACTGTTGCTTCGGCTCCTACATTTTGTCTTGGCTAAGGGGCCATCCGAGCCCCCGCCACTATTCTCCAACTTTGATAGGGATCTCTTAAATTTAATCTTAGTTCCTTTTTTCCGATATCTACAAGTCGTAACAATATCAGTACACAAAAGGAGATGATTTGCGTAATTTTTCCGCTTAAATTACTATTTTTATTGAATTTAAAGAAATTTCGCAATTTCCGAGAAAAATTATTCGCGGGTCCACGGTATTGCCAGCGGGCAAAAAAAAGGACATTTAATTCATAAGCAGTTGTTATACTTACAAAATGTTTAGATGCGATAGAAAGAAAACAAAACCAAAATAAATACCAAATTCGCAGTTCTGATGGGGCGATTATCAACTATCGATTTTTAAACTACAAATATGCAAACGTTTCGATAAAACATAATGCGGGTACCTATTGGCATCAAAGCCTTGGTAATCAATTACGTATTGAGTAACAAAATATATTCGAAATGTGTGTGGCGTTATTTATGCAGTTGGGAATGTTGCTATGATCAACGAGGAAAGAGCTACAATGAGTATAGATTAAAATCTTATAAAAATATGTACATGATAAATAACTAATTGTGCAATTTCTTAGGTATGCAAGAGTGACATCTGTCTGTTCATTCAAGCATTTGAATATCGCTCCTCAAGTAAAGAGAGAAATACCCAACACAAGCGGCTTGACAAACCAAGCGAAATATCCCTTTGCTTTAAGACATTTGCGTTGTGTATGAGGGTGTTTGAAGGTTTGACAAGCCGTTTGAGGGAAATTTGAACAAAAATCAAGATGTTCGGATTTTCCGGCCGGCTTGTTCACGATTTGTCAAACCACTTTCTTTGAGAATAATTGATAAATTCGCCTCATTTGCAACGGAATTTTCACCCTGTGAAGACGTAAGAGAGGAAAATGGAACAAAACAATAATTTTTAACATTGTGGACCGGAAGAAAACTAAAATTCTTTGGTTCAACGAGTCATGTTGGCATGTTGTATGACGAAATGGGAAAAGTAGGTTTGAAGTATGTTTGACAAGCCGCTTGTCTGGTGTCATTTTTGATAACAATGAGTTCGATTATGTGTTTGATAAAATGGTCGATTCATTGTGTTCGATAGCGTCGCACATATCTATCAAGACAATATGGTTGAAATCATGATACAAAAAAGAAGGTAGATCCATTGTCACTTTTTTGTCGCCATATTAACAACCTGACAATTAAGTAGATTGTGACATTTCGTGCTACCATACCCAGTATCCAAAACCCTCCAAATTGTGTTATTAATTTTCTGGTTATTTACAAACATTTTGTTCTTAGAATCGAAATTTGAACAGCAAAAGGTATATTGTTGGGTACGGCTGGGTTACTTGTACAATAATTTTAGGTTAATGTGTCCAAATGCTTAACCCAAAGCAAAAAATTTTGACATTCACGTGTGGTCAAACAATTACACGTTAGTTTAAAATAAAGATTGCTAACTTTCGGATACAAATTTATGAATAAATTCGGTTTGAAATATGGACCTTTTTAAAAAAAAAAATATTGTGGTCAGCGTAGCCGGAGTTGGACCTACATTTTCTCTGTAAAAATTCTAATTTTACCCAATTTTTTAATGGGTCCGTCTCCGCTTGCCACCCCAAAACCATTGAACAAATAATCGAACATTTCCCCTTTTGTTTTTTTAAAGATAAGAGGTCTAATGCTTAATAAGTTTATAATTGTGTATCTAGTTTTCATACTAACAATAAATCATCAATTTTGTTTCACACCCCCTCTAATATTGAACAGTAAAATATATTTGTTTTACCCACAGGAGCAAGGATATTGTCGAAATATAATAGAATTAGATAATACTCACTTCACTGAAAGTCATGAGGCCCATGCGTCACAAAGTAAATTTCGTTTTCAAGTTACTTGAAAGACATGGGCAAAGACAATATCGAAATTATAATTTCAGTGTCTGAAATATATCAGAAATATCCGATATAGAAAACTGTAATAGTCTTGGCTAGCTCCATTGTGAAATAATCAGATGACATAATGACATTAAAGAATTTTAAAATATGTTCACTAAAATTTTATTAATGTAAAAATAAAGATTTTGGCAAGTAGTTATCGAATTTAATGTAAAATTTAAACATTTTGAAGAAAAGATATTAATTATTTTTAAAAGGTAAATGTTAATACAACTATTTTATTTATACTCCCAAATTTAGGATATAAAATCCCCTCTACCAAAATACTAAAATTGGGCAACGCCGCTTCGAATTTTTTACAATTGTGCAATTGTCAAAAATCTCCTTTTTAATCAAAAAGTTGTTTACTGAAACTACCTTCTTTTTTGTATCATGGTTGAAATCATTGATGCGTTCGTTCGAAAAAGTTGTGAAGAATTTGTGATTTAACGTGTGTTAAAAATAATTGAATATTTCTAATTTAAAGCTTGGTAAATATGAGTAGCAAAAGGCATCTAAGGAGACGTGTTAAAAACAAAGGGAATTGTATAGTCACAATATATTAGGATCAGTTCCTAAAGCAAATAGTGAAGCAGGGCCTTCTTCAAGCTCTTCAACGGAAAATTGCGCAGTTTCAAGCGCACGGGTAGATTCTGATTATGATCATCCTGAGCAATACAGTTTAGACTTGGATATACATTTAGGGCCGGTTACTCAATGTCTGGTTAACACTAATCTGCGGTTAAACATCGTTATCGACGTCTTCGACTCCATGCATACAACAGGGAGTCGGTAACGTCGATAACTATGTTTAACCGGAGATAAGTGTTAACTCGACATTGAGTAACCGGCCCTTAGAATCGCGGAATTTATCTTTAGAATGTGAAAAGCCGCGTTCTTTTAAGGAAAAAATTTTAGATTGGTGTGTTGAATACCAACCGCCACGTAAATCTTTCGAGAAGCTTCTGGCTATTTTACGCGACGAAAATTTGGATGTACCGCGAAGCGCGAGACCCTTTATAGGAAAAAAAGAGAATAGGCAATTATTAAAACTGTTGCACCCGGGTTATATTGCCATATTGGCTTAAAAAAAAAAACAAATAGAAAAAATTGATTATATATTGGGAGAAGTTGACGAAGTTTCTATCGACATAAACATTGATGGTTTGCCATTATATAAAAGTTCGCGTGCTCAATTGTAGCCAATTTTAGTTAGATTAGTACAATTTAAAAATGTTTGTGTTTTTCCTGTGGGTATTTATCTAGGCAAAAAAAAACCAGATGATATTTTTGGTTATTTGAATCCTTTTGTTGAAGAAATGAAACTTTTATTAAACAATGGTCTGGACTTGGGTGGAAAAACAATAACAGCTAATATTAGAGCATTAATCTGCGATGCGCCCGCTAGAGTTTTTATATGCGGCGCGCCTAGCCATGTATCTTCGCACGGCTGCAGCAAATGTACGCAAATCGGAAAGAAACAAAACAATGTGCTAGTATACAGTTCTGAGTCAGGTGATCTTATTACTGACAGTGATTTCTTTAGTAGAAAATATACGACACATCACTTACATAAATTTAGAAATGCTAAGACACCATTTGAAAACATAAAGTTAAAAATGATAAGTCAAGTAGCATTAGATTGCATGCATTTGCTTGATTTGGGGGTAATGCGTAAATACTTATTAAGAAAAGTACAAGATAAAGTAAATTTGAAAGTTGAAAGATAAAGAAATCAAAAATGTCAGAACTTTTAGAATCATAAAACCGTATATACCAAAGGAATTTGTAAGAAAGCCCAGAACATTCAACGAAATTTCAAACTAGAAAGCAACAGAGTTTCGTCAATTTCTTCTTTATACAGGAGTTAACAATTAAAAAATATATATATTTTTTTTATAAAATATGAAAAAATTCTTACAATTAAATTTTTTTTCCACAGTTTCTGAAAAATAACAATAATTAATGGTTTGATAAGCATATTTTGTATCTAAGTTAATTAATTTACCTTGCAAAGTTTTCAGTCCCTCCACCAAGGATTTACAACTCTCGCATGCTGGAACTGCTTTCTTATCTACATAGAATAGAACATTTGTAATTTTTGTAGTTTATGTCTATAGTATATTAATATAAAACTTACACGGTGTTGCTATGTTTTCCGAATCTGCTAAAACTATTATCTTGATTTTCTTTGACATTGCGTATTTTAACCGCGTTGACTTTTTTGAAAAGTTGTTAAAAAGTGTGATTTATTTACAGATTTTGATATTTACAGATTAATTAATAGTACCCATACAAAAGTGGCAGAAGTGGCATACTGTCATAACAAATACCAATTAACTTACATTCTATTTTTTCTATAGGATAATAAACTTCCGTACTATCTAATGAGCAATCAGCTGTACATATACCCAGTGTAAACGAATCGACTGGTTCACAAAAAAAAGCTTCTTAAATTTGTAAATTTTTTCCCTATAACAAATTTTTGTCTTCAGAAAATCTTTGAATTTCTATTGGTTCATAAGTATGGATAAGGCAATAGCTGTCAGGTTGTTTTGAACAAAATATATAATCATTGAAATAAAAACATAAACCTTTGATTTTTAGTTCTTTAAATCCATAGGGTTTATCTTTTCTGAGCAATCGTTCTTCAAACTGTCTGACAAACTGGAATTTCCAAAAATTGTAGAAAAGTTTTGAACAAACAACGATAGCAAATTTTCAGTAGTACCTAAATTGTTCATATATGATTTTGGACAAATAGCATCCTACATGAGCCATGCAAGAGCAAAAATTCATAATAAAGATCATCATGAACATTGTATTTCAAAACAAGAACTCCTGTATAAAGAAGAAATTGACGAAACTCTGTTGCTTTCCAGTTTGAAATTTCGTTGAATTTTCTGGGCTTTCTTACAAATTACTTTGGTATATACGGTTTTAAGGATTCTAAAAGTTCTGACATTTTTGATTTCTTTATCTTTTCAACTTTCATATTTACTTTATCTTGTACATTCTTAATAAGTTTTTACGCATTACCCCCAAATCTAGCGAATGCATGCCATCTAATGCTACTTGACTTATCATTTTTCGGTTTGTGTTTTCAAATGGTGTCTTAGCATTTCTAAATTTATGTAAGTGAAGTGTCATATATTTTCTATTTAAGAAATCACTGTCAGTAATAAGATCACCTGACTCAGAACTGTATACTAGCACATTGTTTTGTTTCTTTCCGATTTGCGTACATTTGCTGCAGCCGTGCGAAGATACATAGCTAGGTGCACCGCATATAAAAGCTCTAGCGGGCGCATCGCAGACTAATGCTCTAATATTAACTTTTATTGTTTTTCCACCCAAGTC
>NW_016162189.1:39062-45120 GCF_001687245.7 Rhagoletis zephyria | reverse complement strand
CCAAATATCACATTTCTTAAGCGAAAAAGTTTGTGGTTCAAAAGGCAAGTTAACAACTTTAGAGCTGAAATCGAGGAACACAGCCTACTTGGCGCAGATGAATCCAGTATAATTGTAAAACTGGAGCAGTTGGAAAGAATGCAGGTGCAATTTGAAGAGGTACAGTCGCAGCTGGAGAAGGAAGACAACGCCGAAATTGAAAGTGAAACGCGTATGGAATTCCTCGACTCATTTATATTTGTCAAAGCTGCACTTACGAAAGGCCTTGGATAACGTTCTTCCACGTTCGCTCAATCCTCCACTCGTCGGCAGTCGACGATGGAAGAACATTCCGCAGTGCCCTCCATCACGGTGGTCCCAAGATCTCGTTTGCCACCGTTGCAGTTACCCCGATTCAGTGGAGTAATTACGGAATGGCCAGACTTCTGGGCAATGTTCAGTGCAGTCGTGGATAAGGAGACGAACTTGTCAAGCGTCGAGAAGTTTCAACACCTAAGGTCATGCGTAAGTGGAATCGCTTTAGATGCTATTCGGTCTTTGGAAATCAACGCGGAAAATTATGAAAAGGCGGTAACATTACTAAAAAGACGTTTCGATATTAAAAGAGCTCAATTTAATGCACATATTAAAGAGATTTTTAATTTGAAGGGTGTTGCAGAAGGTTCCGCAAATGGCTTACGAGAGCTCAGCGATAAAATTGGCAGTCATCATCGGGCACTACAAACAATTGCGACTAACGACGAAGTACTGAACGGCATTCTCATCCATATTGTCACCACCAAATCAGATGTCGAAACACAATCCAAGTGGGAAGAGCATGCACCGATTTACGAGCTACCTTCGTGGGACTTGATGTCTAAATTTTTGGAAAGAAGAGTACGTATAATGGAGAGCGTTGAAAACACTACATTCAGTTCAAGAAAACAGGTGAATCATAAAAATAATTCCATTCGTAAACAATCATTTGTCACCGCCAGTCCTGCCAAAGGGTGCACATTTTGCAATAGTATAGAGCATTTCATTTCCACGTGCCCTTTGTTTCTAAATCTATCACCTTCGCTGCGCTTCAAGCCAAAAGGTTGCAGCTTTGTATTAACTGTTTGCGAAAAGGTCATATCGTGAAAAATTGCAAATCAAGCAATTGCAAAAGTTGTTCAGGCAAACACAATACCTTGCTTCACTTGTCGTCAATCGCTCTTCCTGTTCTCGAGGAGGCAGTGGCATCTCCGGAGACAAAAACGGCTCTTATTGCAGACTCCAAGCAGCCTGTTGCATTCGTGTCTAAGGAGCAGGCTATGTTAGCTACTGCTGTCGTTATGCTAAAAAATCGCCATGGGAACTTCGTTCCATGTAGAGCCTTGCTTGATTCCGCATCGCAATTGCATTGTATAACTTCAGATATGGCCAATCGCTTGCAACTTAGCAAATCTAAATCCACAACAATAATTTCGGGAATAGGAGCATCTGATATTTTATCAAAGGAAAACGTTATTTTGTACATGCAGGCCTCTGATGGGTCCTATTCCACATCGCTTTCGGCTGTCATTGTGCCAACCATCACAACATTGCAGCCTGAAACAAATTTGTCGAACGTTAAGTGGAATATTCCGGCAAATATCACGTTAGCGGATCCTTCATTTTTTCGCCCACAGAAGATTGACTTATTAATTGGTGTAAGTTTATTCTTCGAACTATTATGCGTGGGGCAAATTTGTCTGAAACAAGGCCTTCCAATATTGCAAAAAACAAGACTAGGATGGATTGTGGCAGGAAAGGTTGAAGTCGGGTCTTCGAAAGCAGTAGTCTGCGCTGCTACTTCAAGTAACTACGCGGACACTTCATTAAACGATTTAGTCAAAAGTTCTTGGGAGATAGAAGACTGTGCTGAGGAAAACATAAAGCGTACTAAAGAGGACCTGGTTTGTGAGGACCACTTTGTTAGCAATTTTCGTCGGTTGGATACAGGAGAATACGTAGTTAGATTACCAATAAAATCCACCATTTCGAATTTAGGTGATTCTTATTCAAATGCGGTTCGTCGATTTAGAGGTCTAGAGAAGCGATTTTCACAGAATCCTGATTTGAAAGCGGAATACTCTGCCTTCATTAAGGAGTATTTAGAACTTAAGCATATGTCGTTGATTAAAACTATTCCCCCCGGGGTTCACATAAACTTTTTACCGCATCATTGTGTATTGAAAGCAGATAGCACCACAACTAAACTTCGTGTGGTTTTTGACGCTTCTGCTCCGACTTCCACAGGCGTTTCGTTAAACGATATCTTACTTTCTGGTCCTACCATACAACCAAAGCTTGTTGACACCCTTTTGAGGTTTCGGTCCCACAAAATCGCTATAACAGCAGATATTTGCAAAATGTACAGGTGCGTAAAGGTGGACGAAAACGACAGTTTTTTACAGTGCATACTCTGGCGAGAGCGGCCAGAGGAGGATTATCGAATTTATAGATTGGATACCGTGACCTACGGAACCAAACCAGCGGCATTCTTAGCCATTCGGGTGATGCATCAGTTGGCATTTGATGGGGCATGCAATTATCCTCTAGGATCAGAGATAGTTTTGAGAGATTTCTATGTGGATGACCTTATCTCGGGGGGAAAGTCAGAAAATGTAGCATTGCAAATAATGACGCAAACACAAAAACTTCTGGAAAAGGGAAATTTCATACTTAGAAAGTGGTGTTCAAATAACGAGAAGATCCTTCAAGGAATTGAGTTATCTAATCGGCAACAATATTTAAAGTTCAGTGACGGCAATAGCATCACAAAGGCTTTGGGTATAGTTTGGGACCCTAAAAGGGATGAACTTCAATTCGAATTTAGCTTACCCCCTCCGCCCAGACGGGTAACAAAACGAAGCGTGCTGTCAGTAACCGCTAGTTTCTATGATCCTCTTGGTCTAATTGGTCCGGTGGTGTTAAAAGCGAAAGTCTTTTTGCAAAGCTTATGGAAAGAAAATTTAACATGGGATGAAAGCCTTCCGTCTTATTTACAATTTGCATGGACAAAATTGTGCGACGAGTTGAATTTTGTGGATAAAATTTACTTTCCCCGTTTTGTAGAACTTGGTGCGGGCGAAGCTCAAATGCATGGATTTTGTGACGCTAGTATGGCAGCTTACGGAGCGTGCGTTTACGTTCGAGTAAAACTGCATAATGTCGTGCATGTAAACCTGCTCTGCTCTAGATCCCGAGTAGCACCACTAAAATCTTTATCGATTCCGAAGTTGGAACTTTGTGCGGCTAAATTATTGGCTGATCTGATTTCTTCAATACAAAGGCTGAGCCCATTTACAGGAAAATTTGTTTGCTGGTCAGACTCAACAATTGCGCTTTCATGGATAAACGGCATTGCAGCAAATTACAATACATTTGTGGCCAACCGAGTTAGTAGCATCCAAGATCTTACTCAGGGATGCAAGCGTACTGTCTTCTTATACAGTTCTCCGATTGTTCTCGAATAGCCTCACGTCTTTTATTTGCTCGAGTCTTTATGCTTGTGTAAAATTGAACAAAAGCAAAGGTGAGCCAGAAAGAAAAAACGGTAACCGATCAGGCGATCCAACTGGTGATGTTAATAACGGAGCTAATCCAACAACTACTGCTTCAGAGATACACGTAAGTATCACGTCGGGGTCACCAATGTTCGGGGGAGACAAGCGTTTTTGTCTACGTCTTTGCCTTTCTACACAAAGAACTGCGATGCAAAAAAAAACAATGTGCCTCTCAAAACTGGTTGACAACAAGCGAACGAATTGCTTTATTGCATTAACATGTGTGCTATTTATACAAGCTAGTGTGACAGAATGTAAAGAGCATATTCCAATAGATAACAATGAGCGCGAGTTAATATAACATATATCGTATAATTACAAATGATCATTACGCTCGTCGCTTTAAGCTGGGGACAGACTTAGTTAAGTATGGCATCTAAATCTCGTAGCTATGATCTGGACAAACAGAATAACATATAAAACGAACAGGGGTAGAGGTTGGGATCTAGATAGAAAAAAGAGAAAAAATATAACCTTAAGCAAAAGCAGATGTGTGTATGTATACATTGGTTATGAGACAAAATAGATAAGTAACGTAAGTTTCACTTCTCTAGTGTGGCCCAGGCGCACTTATTTTTTTAATTACAATTACAATAGTCCTTCATAATCCTGGCGTTTTATATAAAGTGAGTAAACGCCAACTTACAAGATTCATATGTGTCCACAAACATAAATTCTTATTAATTATTGGACACGTTTCAAACTGTTGCTCGACATTACGGTTGCCAGATGTACTGATTTTATCAGTACAGTACTGGTTTTTCAACTCTTATAGTGATTTTATTCATTTCTTCAATCAGTACGCTAATGTCCTAATATTTCCAAAATTTGTACTGATTTGTACTGAATTTTCAATTCAAACAAAATACTTTAGGATTTTCTTAAGGTTTTCACATGACGTTGGAACTTCTTTAAACTGTACTGTAAAAAGTAAGAAGAAAATAATTTAATTATGTGCATATCGCCGGATTGTTACGTACCAGTTGCGATATTATGATGGAGCTTAAATTATTTAAAAAGAAGACGGACATTTTTTTGTCGAGTGGTGTTAATTATCTCCATGATACAAATATTTAAAAGTAAAACCGCTAGCTCAATTCGTCGGCCATCATTTATTTTTTGAAGTTTGTCTACTTTATAAAATTGAAATTTTCAGAGCAACTCAAATGCCAAATAAAAGTAAAATAAAAAACAAATAGACGAAAATATTCAATTTTTTTTTTATTTGACTCTGAACGTGAGAATGATTTTTGAGTTTGAAAATTTTAAAACATTTTTGTTATGTTAGCAAACTTCAAGTATGTTCTCAGTGGTTAACCTTGTGTTATGGTTATCTCAAAAATAACTTTCAGTTCAATATCAACAAATTTGAATATCCGAATGGCTTTTGTTTATAACTTAAAACTCTTTTCTCAATATTCTGACATTGTAAAAGAGTTTTGCATACAAGACATGGTTAGCTACTCCTTTTAGCGAATTCTTACTCTTTCAAAGTTTTTGCGTAGTTGAAAAAATTATTTAAGCCCTGAGGAAATATAGATGACGTCCTTAAGGAGTGGTACTTTTTCACAGTTTGAAAAAGTATTTAATTTTTTTTTTTTTTTTCAATACCACACTCAAACAAAGCAATTCTAATTTTTTAGTTTAAAATTTCAACTGCGAGCTGTGCTACTGATTTTAAATACACAATAAAATGAATAGGATTTACGAGCGGTGTGCTGTGTGTGGCAAAAGCCAGGACAACAATAGCTGCGGTGTTTCATTAGAATACTCTTCGTGTGTGTGCGAGAACCATCTTAGGGCCAGTGACTTTATATTTGTTGCCCATTGCAACTGAGTATTTCTAATCGCTCTCGTTCGTTCCCAGGCACAGTACCTCTACCTTGCGATTCCCCAATGCTTCAATTATCCCAAGATTCGGCCGTACCTGAGGTGTCTGTGGGGACGAAGTTAGCTGTTGATGCACATACCGAAACTGAGCAAGTGTGCCATAAACAAGCACGACCGGATCCACGAGTACACTAACATACTATATAAGCACCCTTTAGGATCTTGAAATAGACTTAGAGCACACCACAAAGTAGACTACAAGAGATTGTAAGTAGTCCAAAGTTTGGTCCAAGCACATGTAAAATTCTATTTACATTTAACACTGAATGTCCTAGGCTCGTACCAATTGTCCGCTTCTGCATTACATTGTAACCAATTTTAGATATAAAATAAATAAATAAAATAAAACTTTTGCCAGATGCGATTCGAACCGGGGTTCTAAGATTTTCTAAGCAGATACTCTCTGTGCATGCCAATGACGCACATGAAAATTCGATAACTAAGGGCCGGTTGTTCAATGTCTGATTAGCACAAATCGGAGGTAGAAGCTCCGGTTAAGCACAACTACTGCTTTATCGATCACATGTTACATGCATGATGTCGAAATCGTCGATAGTGTAGTGGTAGTGATAACCAGACATTGAACAACCGGCCCT
>NW_016162189.1:15417-38082 GCF_001687245.7 Rhagoletis zephyria | reverse complement strand
AGGGCCGGTTGTTCAATGTCTGATTAGCACAAATCGGAGGTAGAAGCTCCGGTTAAGCACAACTACTGCTTTATCGATCACATGTTACATGCATGATGTCGAAATCGTCGATAGTGTAGTGGTAGTGATAACCAGACATTGAACAACCGGCCCTTAGTGCCTACATATCAGTAAATCGTTAATTCTACCCGTTGTGCGCTACTGCATGACATTGATACAAAACTACTACACCTACGACTATATTTTTTGAGCAACTGGACCAATGTTTCCTTCAGGGCAAATGCTCCGCGAACACTAATGATAAAATTTGGTACATGCATAACAAAGGGTTAATTTCTTTGTTTACATTTTTTGACATTACAGTCAGCTATGAGAGAGCTTGACTGAGTTGTCACTTCTACCTTGTTGAATATACCTTGATCTTAAGTACAAAGTTTGTTTCCTGGCGCAAACAGAGGAACGTATTGAATTCTTTGACTATTTATTTATGTACCAAAATATTGTTAAAAAGAAGAACTCTGGCGTTTTAAAGCATTTTCTGTTTCTTAGATTCAAGGCACATAAATACAGGTAGAAGCAAAAATGACGTTGCTCTCATGAGAACCAAACCTTTAAACTTGGTTTTCTTTTATTTCCTATATTTCGTTACGCTTTAAATGACATGTCGTTTGATTTTTTTGAATGCTCGTTAAAAACAAATTTTAATTAACATTTGAATTTTTGTAGTGTTGTGCGGTTTATACTTAGTGTATGTGTTAAAAATGCAACAGCTGAAGCGTTGTTTTTATGTGGTGTTAAATATAAATCAGATACCACTAATTTTTTTAACATGCCTCAATGTCCTTCGCGTAAGGAGCGTTGCGAAAGCAGATATGGGGCAGAGCTGCAGCGAAATGCCTTGCTGTGCGTTAAATATTTTAAAGCAGAAGATTTTATAAATGCACCGGGAGGAACAGGAAAGGCACGTTTGATGCCAAGTGCTGTTACTTTGACTCTTATGCCGGAAAGTCCCTCCAACAACACTGCAACTCATAAATAAAAGACAGAAAACAACAAGCAAATTAACAAAATTTAACTAAAGAAAATAAATAAATAAAATTAAACTTAAAATTTACTTAAAAACGTCAACCAGTGAAATGTAATTTTTTATTTTTCCTTACACACACTCATTTTTATTTTTACTCTCCCGAAAACTTTGACTTTGGATGTTTGACGTCAAATTGGCTTCTACCTGTTTTTATTGTACCATGACTTAGATTCATAATTTTGCTTTGAATAAAAATGTACTGAAAAGTACTGATTTTTTAGCTTGAAAAAGTCTAACGTACTGATTTCGCGCATACAAAATCTGGCAACCCTACTCGACATAGTTCGCAACAAAAAAAAACATTTTTGAATGTAAAAAAACTGATAAGATAGGTGCCGAACAGAAAGAAAAGGCGTTGGTTAAAATAAGAAATAAATTTAACGCGTCTTCTGTTGCTCAACAGAGAATTGCTAAGGCCTGAAAGAGCAAATATTTTAACTTAAAAGCTGGCCTTAAAAAGCGATTAGCAACGGAAAAGCGGGCCTTTTACGGGACTGGAGATGGGCAGTATCAAAAGGCAGAAGCCGGTGAGTTTGTTAGAAAGTGCTACGCATTTTCTCCCATACAAACGAAATTGTCGAGCATATTTTATATGGAAGAAAAAGCACAACACCGTCAGCAAAACAAAAATTATTAAAAATAAATGCGATTTTCTAGCGTCTTGAAATTTGCACTTTGACCTACTAAAATTTAATGAGCGACAAAACTGCATACCCAAAATTCGAAATAAAAAGTTCAAAATGTTTAAGTTTGTTGAATTTTCATAATTTTTGTACGAAGTTTGAAATGTGGATTTATGTGGCGCTGGTTAGGTAAAGTACTAAACTTTTATACACAAAATATAAACATTAAACAAACAAAAGAAAAATAGCCAAAGCTGGGCAAAATGCGGTGTGCTTATAATTACGACACAGGGTATATTTTCTTATTTTTCCTAAGTTCCAAGTATATCTTTGGCATTTTATTACAACAACTCATCTCGATATAGGCTCTTCTTCATTTTAATCAATATTTCATTGGGTTCCCAGTATTTCATTGGGGATTCAAAGTCGAGCCTTCTAAAGTAAGTTATGTATGTAAGTTCTTTTAACAATAAAATGCCACAGGTTTGTGAACTGAATTGAATTTTTTTTTAATACAAGTCATAGCAACTAACTACTTAGAATGGAGGTTCCATGTGCACCGTGGCCGATGTTTTGTATTTTAACATTTACGATTTCTCCCATTATTGCATATCTCAATTACCGTTATCGAAATCAAAACGTAGTGTTTCTATTTTTCTCTTCTTGAGTGTACGCAAGTATGTGTGTATGTAAATTCAAGCCCCACTGGGAAAATAGGTAAGCACCTTACGAGGTAAGCTATGTTTTCTTTCAGTTTTAAGTAACAAAATTGTCATCATGACCAATGTAATCTACTAGTTATTAAAGCACAAAATGAACACCTCTGACGACTCATTACGTTGTACGTTCTAAATTCCTACTTACAAAAGGCGTCCACGTCTTTGTTAAACTAAAGGAGATCCGTCAGTTAACCTATTTCCGCAGTGGGGCAATACAATATTTGTCCTACAAATTTTCAAAGTGATTACTAATTAATTGTCTTCTAATATTACTCGTACTATTTTGGTTTATTGAAATATATGGCATATTTAAAACTTCATCTATGTGAGCACGAATTTCTTCTGAAATAGCTGGCGCATCAGTTTCGTTATCTATATTACGAATATTGTATAGAACCGCTGGTGCTCCAATATTGCTTCCTACACGCCTTATACCCACCGAAAGAACTGGAAGTCTTCGTTTCCACACGCCGTAGGATCATTCGACGCAGTTCCTCGTTCGAATCTGAGATTCGTTATATAGCTACAGTGACCATAAATATATTTTGAAAATGCAGGACAATGTTTCAAAAAATTTACCTACATATAATTGCGTAGTATAAAAATAACAAAAATATACTACATATATACATTCATCGTCATTTGAATGGCGCACGCTTTTTTTGATTTTCTACCATACAAAGTATGCTTGACAAAATTTTTATATGGAAGAAAATGCGCAGCACAGTAAACAAAAAAAAAATGTCGCCCCTATGTTTATTTTTTTTAGTTTTCAAAAAATTTTTGAATGGGATGTAGACGTAGAATATGCTATATTTTTGTGAAAAGTTAATGAATATTAAACAAACAAAAGGAAAACTGTACCTACTAAGTATTAAAAGGATGAGCTATTCAAATAACGAAGAGTGTATATTTCTTAATTATTAATCCAATTTTAAACTTTAAACATAAATCACATTTGCTCCATTGGTATTATTCTTTTAGTAATGAATATTTACAAAATTATAATAAGGCATATTACCTATTACTTTACACGAAATTTGAACCTCTGTAAAGTAAATTTTTTAGGCAAACTTTAGGTCGTTGAACTCGAAAAAATACCCATGGTTTCAAAGAAGTGTTTTCGAGATTTGTTCGAAAAACGTATTTTTAGTACTTTTTCAGTTATTTCTCAATATCTCATGAAACGACTAACAGTTCAAAAGGGTTTGATGGGCTCTTTGCAAAAATATATATTTTTTGTGCAGATTGTGTTCCGTAACATCTACATTTCTCATCAGATTTTCATTTACTGTAAAAAGAAAATGATTGAAATTTAAATTTTTCGATTTTGGTCGCTTGTAACACTAATAATTTTCATCGAAATCGGCAAAGTAATAAATTTTTGTAAGAGGACTGTAGGTCGCTTATGTTGATTGGATAATTTTTTCATGAGATATTGACGAATAGGTTCGAAATGTACCAAAAACGCGTTTTCAAAAAAATTACGAAAGCGCTTCTTTGAAAGGAAAATTGGCTTGGAAATTTTTTTTTTTTTCTCGTCATCCATTGTCCATAAGCGTACATTATTTAGAACGCATTGACTAGTTGAACTTTCAACTAGTTATCAATTAGTTATCGACACTGCTTTTACTTCGATAAGGAAAAGTTAATTATAAAACATCGAAGAAAATGCGGGACAAAGGCAGGACACTTGGAAAAAATCAGTACATTTTGGGGGTTTTCTGTTTTGAAAAACTACGCAGGACAGACCTTTAAAAAACAGTACGGTCCTGCAAAAACAGAACGGATGGTCACCGTATATATAGCGCCTCTTCCGGATTACGAACATTGGATATGGGTGTCATTATCCACTGAATACAGGGATAACCGCTGTCTGCAACAACCAATGAATTTCCGAATTCGCCTCCTTCGCAGCGACTATAAATGCGCGAGTTTCGAAGTATTGTGGCATCGTGCGTGGAACCAGGCCATCTAGCTACTACATCCAATATATTTAAGTCGGTGTCGCATAAAGTCTGTACGTTGTACGAAAATAACCACTTTCTGTTTCGATATAACTCCGCATCATGACCTCCTTTAAAAAGTTTATTTATACATGTATACATAAGTATATCATATTATGTATATGTATATAAGTATAAGTGCAGGGTATAGTTTAGTTATTTGTACAAATTTCGGGTTTCTGTGCTCAAACGCGTGACCCAAATCAAAACGCTTTCACACACGCTTCTTGACAAGAGTCTAAAGTTTATTTAAAAAAAGTCACTATATCTGTGCACTATTTTTTTAATAATTTCGGTCAGAAATATGGTATTTTTTTCAAATTTCCGAGCTGGTGTAAGCGCGGTCGAAGGTTTTCCTTTGCAAAAAATCAAAATTTCCCCTATTTATGAAATAAACTGCGCTCGTAATAAAGCGTGCGAAACCAACCTTATGACTCGGGAAGTAGTACTATTAGAAACTCCGATTAAGTCCCCACCAGTACTTTGCATGCAACCCGTGGCATAGAATCGCAAAGTGAGCAAAAGCATTTCTTCGGGAGTTAGAGCACTGGAGTGAAAGTAATTAGAAGCAGTACACAATTCCTCTAAATCGGGTTTGCCATTTAATTTCATGTTCGATTTTTTCCCGTATCATCCTTAACACCATCCATGATGACACTTTGCCTACACGAAATCTGTCCCGGAAATCCTTCTCCGTCACGTTATAATGATGCGCTCTAGAACCTTGCATTCCATGTCACTTTCGTCACTCGAACTCATTTTAATAATATTTAATTTGAATCACTTTTGCCTTTTATTTACTTATTTATATTTTATTAGTACTCAGCTGCTGTTTAGTCGAGAAGCAGGGTGGCATTTTCCATATTTAAATAGCCGGCATTGGGCATTGAAATACAGTTTAAATATTTGATCTGAAAACGAAAAATCATCAATCGGTATTTAAGTAGGCCATCTGAAGTTGGCCCTAAATGTGCATTAGTGTATATCACCGATAAGCAGAGAGAGCGTTTACTCTGCACGCGCCTATACAAAATGTATAGAAAGTTTAAAAGAGCTTTGCCTGCGGGCAAGGCAGTGCCCATCAATGGTGTATATAGTGTGACCCCCGCGAAGCCTAACATCGAGCTTTGAGTTATAGGAATGCACTTAGATAAATTTACCTCATCTTTGTTTTCACTCTTCCTCTGAGGGTGGGAGTGTCTAGGATCAGTTTCGATCCAACAGACTTATCATATAAATAGTTATCGTTTAGTGGCAGCAGTTCACAGGCCGCCCTTTCGGGGATCTTCGCAACTCGGCCAAAATATTTCCAGGACTATGTCAACTGTTTGACAACCTATGTATGTAAATCGAGAATTGGCCTAATTTCCGCTTTGTGAAGCTGGCGGATTATGCTGGACCGAGGGACAACTGATATCATACATTTTTTCTACTCTTTCCACTGTGGGCTGTGCCCACTTGGAGCCGGAGAATGTCTTTGTAACTATCAGCGCCGATATATGTATGAATGTAACTCCTGGCGTGCGAGTATGTAGATAAATACGACTAAGTACAATGTTTATCATTACTTTGTTTCATACGGTAACTTGCATCTATGCTAAGCTGACCAACCGTCTTCCTTTGAGGAGGATTTGTCCTCCTGTCCTCCTTTTCAAGTTTTATAGCAGTCATGAAATTTTCAAAAAATTTCGTTAATATTATTATTTCCTATTGGACACAATCATTGGCCCGTAGTCATAGAGAAATTAGAAAAAGGTTTTAATGATTTAAGTTGTGTTTTATAGTAATCACCATTTTAACTCTTTCATAGTCAACTTAAAATGCATTTTATGGCAAAAACAGAGTTTTAACTTTAAAACGAGGAGAAATGGTAAAATAAGGCTCTAAGTTTTGTTTTGCTGTTGAAGTAGTAAACGCAGTAGCACCTAGGCTCGGTCTCCACTCCAAACAAATTTTTTTAATGTTACTAATATTTTTTAATATAAACATTTTCTTTAGTTCACTTTATGAAACTTTATTTTATTCTTTTTTAATGGGATTTCACATAATCATTTCAAGTAAATCAAATTTTTTTGAGCTTAATTTTACTTAAAAAGGTCACAACAACTATAATTACATAAACAAAATTTAAATAATGATTTTTAAAAGAACAAAAAAGATGTAAAAAATGTTTCCTGGCAGTGAGATTCGAACCCATGACTTCCCGGCTTGAACTAATTGAAGTACTCATCGTCGTTTAAAGTACAAAACCGCGTATCGTCATTCTGCAAAACCGCGTAACTGACTTTTGCTGCCAAAAATTGGATTTACTCACACAAGCTTTTGGCTCAATCCTTATCCATTCGTCCTGAAATATACTAGCCAGAAATGCGATTACTTTGTAAAAAAGATAACCATTTTCAAATAAGAGTATTTTTACTC
This sequence comes from Rhagoletis zephyria, assembly GCF_001687245.7. NCBI lineage: Eukaryota > Metazoa > Arthropoda > Insecta > Diptera > Tephritidae > Rhagoletis > Rhagoletis zephyria. The sequence goes on along the minus strand of NW_016162189.1, from coordinate 31,226 downwards.
CCTAGAAAATAATTTATGCGACCTCACATACGCGGTTTTGTACTTTAAGCGACGTCATATTTCTTTATATTGCCGAGTAAATTTTTTTCTCTTCATATGGATAACTCTGTTCTCTCTGATCTTAACAAAAAGCTGTTTCAAAGATGTCTGTGATTGACACAACTTAAAAATCTATTCTAAACTTAAAATTTTATTTTAACAAGAGTTAGTTGAACAACGTAAACTCCTTTTGGCCTTTATCAATAACATTTAATACGGCTTTCCCATGGCACCCCAAATACGTAGTTCGCTCTCTCATTCGCAATTCGCACTCCAATTACCCTTCGAATTACGTAATTCGACATACTAAATTTTTAGAGCGTTTCCCGGAGATTTCGCCATTTATTCTTATTACTGCAAACGATTAATTCTTGTACATATACATATATTAGGGTGATCCAAAGTAACTAACCTAGTGAATTTATGGCCTTAAAATGACATATTTACTGAGAAGGAAATTTTCCCATTTGGAAACATTTTTTTTTTTTCAATTTTAAAAGGTTTTGGTGGGCATTTGAAATTTTTTGTTTAAGTAACATGTAAACAAATTTGTTTTCATTATATATAACTTTTATATAACTTTAGTTATAACTTTTGAATCGTTAAATAAAGTTATAAAAAAAGGGATAAACGTTTTTTCTAGTAATACTCTTGAATTCTCTAAAAAATTACCCTGAAGTTAGTTGTCGTAGAGAGGATTAAGAGTATTAAATATGTTAATGATATTTCTGAACGAAATATAGCGTTGAGAAATAATTATAATCGAACTTTGACAAAAGACGAAGAAAAAAAGCAATTTTTTTGGAAGTAATACAATTAAAATTAACTAATTTAAAAAGAATTAGTGAAAACTTGTTAAAATGTGGGGGTCTTATAAATATGTAACGCAGTGTACTATTAACTTGTTTGACATGTTTTTAGAGAAACTTTGAATTGTTAATTTATTTGTTATTCATGTGTTAAAATCATCACAATTTTTTTTTGTGTTTTCAATGTGGAGAATTTGTCCTCCTGGAATGTTAAAAAATTCTGGTCACCTTAATCTATGCCCATTAGGAGTGTTAACCCCGGAATCCCGGGATCCCGTAATCCCGGACTGTTTAAGGTCTTGAAAATCCCGGGATTCTTGACAAGAAATCCCGTGATTTTCGGGATTTGTAATTTGCACTGATGGCAATAATAGAAACTCCTTTTCTTGACCAGTATTGGATATACTCATATATGTAATACTCCTATATTGGCAGTAAGAGCTAGTACCGTCCGAAAACACTACAGTACAGATATATCAATAAACACGTACGAAACACATATACAAAAACGGCACTCAAGTACACAATACATTGACAAAAACGGTACTAGACTGTCTCGCTTTGATTTCGGAATGCTTACACATTGAGAAGTTAGCTTACTGCCAATATAGAAGTACTACTTTTTTATTTAATAATTAATATTTTTTATAAATGTCTAGCTCATTGTACATATAACAGCGCGCGATTGTAAATTTTAAACACAAATATCAATATATTCGCGAAATCATGGGCCAAATATAGTAAAATTGCGTTTTTAGCTTTTCACTCTGACGTCAGTAAGTTAAAAATGATTTAAAAAATTCAGAGAAATGTGCTTAGAGAAGAAGTATGGGTATAAAATAAATGAGAAAATCCTGTAGAATTTAAACATATTTAAGTTTCTAGTGCAGAAGGGCTGGTAAATATTGAAAATATCATTTTGAAATTTTATCCTTGAAATTTCGCAATAATTGTTCGAATTTCGATCTTCTAACTTTTTTCAAAAATTACCTTTTAAATTTCCTATTGCATTTGCTACCCATATTTTTATTCTACATTGCATGGAATTTTTTAATAATTTTCGGAATTAATCATATCAATTACAAAGTCCTTCAAAATAAATCCTGCGCTCAGAGAGAAAAAATAAAAACGCCACTTTAAATAAAAAAGTAAATTTCAAACCATGGATTAATAACACTATGCGACAGTCAAAATCGGGATGGGATGAAACCAACGGGAAATGTTATATCGGTCAAAAACAAGTTATACGTGTCCCGGCGTTTCGCTGGGTCACGTCTAGGAATTGAGATATATATATAACTATCATACAGGGGAAATTGTCACCTTTGGTGGCCTTTTTTTGACATAACTCGAGAACCACTAGCCCGATTTTGCTCAAGCAAATTTAAAAAAATTAAAAATTACAATTCCTTGATTATATAGAAAAGCGTTATATGAACAGATTAAAGGAATTGTAATTTTTAATTTTTTTTAATTTGTTTGAGCAAAATCGGACTAGTGGTTCTCGAATTATGTCAAAAAACGACCACCAAAGGTGACAATTTCCCAATTTGCATTTTTGACCGTCTTCAGACGGGATTGCCGGCTCGTAGGTCGAAATTGTGTAAGAGAAAGCTGAAAATACGTCAAAGTATATCGGGGAGCCCGTCTCCAGACTGTCTTGGTTTTTCTCCCCCGTAGGAAAAAGTTACTGTCACAGATCGAAATGGACATCATTTTTGGATTCCTCGTGCTAAAATCACCCATTCCTGAATTTTTCAACTCATAAAAAAATTGGCCTACTAGAGGGTTAAGTATTTCTTTTTTTCTTTTCTAATTATTTGTAAAATTTTTTATTTTTGGACCACCTGAGTAAAACACATCGTTTCTTGGTGCTGAATCCAAATCTGGCCGCACAATTGCTCTAGCACTAGAATTTTGAGATATCCTAACCTCAAAGTGCCAAATCACGGTTTTTGACGATATATAAGGTTATATAATGAAAACATAAATTTTTTTGCTCATTTCTACTTAGGGCATGATTTTGATTTGTTGGGATTCGATTTTTCGNACTAGAATTTTGAGATATCCTAACCTCAAAGTGCCAAATCACGGTTTTTGACGATATATAAGGTTATATAATGAAAACATAAATTTTTTTGCTCATTTCTACTTAGGGCATGATTTTGATTTGTTGGGATTCGATTTTTCGTTCTTGAGATATATCAGTTTTAATGTGCAGTACTTCGGTATTACGTCGTAAGCATGAGTCATTATAGCATGTGGCTTTTCAATCGTTATGAGCGAATAAAGTTTGTTTATTGATTTATATATGCATTCTTGCATTGTTAATTTTTTGTTTTTGTTAAATGCATACAAACTGTTATGAAAAAAGCATCAATTGATTCAAAACCATTTGGTACTTTTAGTGTGGTAAAACGCTTTTTTCCAAGTTTTTGATGCTTTTTGAAAATCAAAAGTTGGCAACACTGCTGAAAAGCATGATGGCGGCAGTGTTTGACAGGCACGTTCGACGATGCGAACGGCAATGGAAGGTACGAAATGGAAGATGGATGACATGAGAATGAAAGAATTATGAAATAGCAGAATGTGGAACCAAAACGAATTTAAACAAGTAAGAGCAGCGCTGTCTTGGCTATGCCGAAAGCTTCATACCTTTCATGAACATCTGCAAATTTTACTTTGACAGATTACTGCTTTCGAATACATCTGCATACATCGATAGAGGAGTTACACACTTATATAAAAAATCGCATCTAAACAATCAGAGGTATGGAAGATATACTTTATATGACACCAATCTAAGTGATTTTCACCGCTATGTGATCGGTATGTAAACCGGTAACACAATTTATTGGGTTTAGTTTCGTACATAAAGGAGATATATGGCAAAAACTGGTATCTTAACAATCAGTGCTATAGGAGATAAAGCTTATACAGCATAGATTTTGACGATTTTCTCAGTAGACTTTGTATTATTATTTATAAAATATCTTACGAAATTTATCGGTTTTAGCTGTTCAAATAAAGGAGTTTTACAGTAAAATCCCATATCTGAACAATCAGATGTATGGAAGATATATGTTGTAGTCATCCGATCCTTGTTATTTTCACTGTAAGTATTCTGTTAATAATGAGTGAAAATGGTGCGAAATTTCATGTTCCTAGCTGCATAAATGGAGGAGTTATGATAAAAGACCTCATATCTGAACAATCAGTTGTATGGGGGCTGCAGGTTATAGTGACCCGATCTTTGTTATTTTCGCTGTAAGTCTTCTGTTGATAATGAGTGAAAACAGCGCGAAATTTCATGGTCCTAGCTACATAAATGGATGAATTATAACGAAAAATCTCATATCTGAACAATCAGTTGTATGGGAGCTATATGTTATAGTGGTCCGATTCTTCCGGTTCCGACAAATGATTAATATATTATAAAAATACACCTACCTACCAAATTTGATCCGGATATCTCGAAAACTGAGACACTAGATTGCATACAAACAGACGGACAGACGGACAGACGGACAGACGGACATGGCTAAATCAACTCAGTTCGACGTTCTGATCATATAAGTATACATTTTAATGGGTCTATCCCTTTTTGTTCTGGTACTTACAAACATCGGACCAAAGTTATAATACCATTTCATGCTCATGAAAGGTATAAAAATCTGACAATGCGAATGACGTCAAAATGAAAAAAATGCAAAATAGCGAAATGTCGAAACAGAAGGAATAGATGCCAGTCACGTGTTCAAGGGTTTCGTGCAACAAAAATAGTTGTTGTGTTGCGCCATTCAATATTAAAAAAATTTAATAATTTTAATGTGGTTAAATACGCTTTTTTATTAAGTTGAAAAAACTACATATTTCGCCAGCAGAAAGTGTATAAATAAATATATAGCATCTTGCTATAAGATTTATTTATAAAAACGGTATATGCTTATGGCCTTATTCATAAAAAATAAAATAGATTTAAAGAGCTCTCTCTATACAGTAACATTAAAAAAAATAGATTTGTGTACTTTTTAAGAATTTTGGTATAACATTTAACTTAAGTTTTTGTGCTGCCATCTCTTTTTCTGTTTATTATTCTCAAATTTTTCTTTTCCTTAATACTCATTTGACTGAGTTTCAATTACACGCAGTAAAATTCATGATAAAAACATTACAAAGTAAACCCATTCTCTCAATTCGTCGGCCATGATTATTTTCTAACGTTTGCAAACATTTTAAAATCATATAAAATTGAAAATAAAAAAATGAAATTGTTGTTGTTTGAGATTAAAAATGAGCATGCGTGTGTGAGCTTGGGTTCCAATTTTAAAATTATATTGCTGGCAAACGTCAGACTGTTTCTCAATGATTTTACCTTGTAATGTTTTTATCATGGTAAAAATCAAACTATTTTATAAGAAATTTGTTGACCGTTTTGCAACGGCATTTAAAATTTTTTTTATTTCATTTGAAAAGATTTCCTCCTTCGCACACTTCTCTCATGCTTTTTTATCGTAGTTATTATTCTGTTGACATCTAAATTGCCATACATTTTATGACGTTGCCAATACATTGTTTTCCAGCGTTTCTTCTGTGAACTTTTATAATTACATTCATAAAAACATTACTAATTTTGGTTTATAATTTTTTCCATCTTGCTATTGCTGAATATCAAAAAAAAATTAATGAATAATAAAAAGTTAGTTACCATTTTAGTGAATGCTTCTTGCAAATAATAATATTTTGTGGTTGAAATGACTTGATCGCCGGCGGGAACTAATCAACTTGTTTGCCAAATCCAACGCAGACGGGAAGGTTCATTAACGATTTGTCGAAATATAACAAACGAAAAACAATCTCAAGATTTATATTTGTCTTCAAAAAATACGTTCCAAAGCATTTATTTATTTATTTATTTAGTCTACAGAAAAATGTTTTCTTACAGACAGTTGAGATAAAAAGATTTAGAATATTTAAGTATGTGTGATACATTACAGAGTGAAATAATTATAAATATTAACTTGTAAAGATAACAATGATATTCAATAGCAATTTGGGTAGCTGGCGAGGCCTTGTCTCCAGTCTACTTTTGTGTGCGGCGGGCGGAAAGACCTAGTTTCCGCTCCGCCCTGTTTACAGGCCGTTGATCATGGTCGGAAAGGCCGAGCTTCCGATCCATGTTCCCGTAGTCGTTACTTTGTAAGTGAGGCAGGCGGAAAGTCCTAGTTTCCGCTCCACGCTATAGACGAACTGTTGGGCGAGGTCGGAAAGGCCGAGTTTCCGATCCCTGCTCCTATTGTCCTACGCGGTCGCGGAAATATACGAAGCCGTTACAATTGTACTAAGCAGTCATAGATATTGTGTAATTTTTTCGTTCACGGTTGCAGATATTAGTTTATTTAGTTAACTTGTTGAGCAATGTTTTCTTTATTACAAAAAGCGATTCAGATATGTCGATGCAATCATAATGCTTGTTAAAATCTTGGCATAAGCACCGAAAAGCATCATGCATTTCAAAGTTTGATTTACAAATACTCAACACAATAGGTTTAAAATGTCTCGTGGGTCTTGTAGGAATACAAAAATTTATCTCACTCAGTAAAAAGGGACTACTGACCATCCCGTTCATTAATTTAATTAAAAAAAGAACACCAAGCATCTCTCTACGACTCTGAAGCGTCGGCAAATCTATAAGCTTCAGGCGATCCTTGTAGGGTGGGAGATTTTTAGACGCCTGGGCCACACTGTAGAAGTGAAACTTACGTTACATATCTAATCGATAACAAAATCGATAAATATCGATAACAAAATCGATAACTAAATTGATAAATATCGATAACTAGTCGATAAATATCGATAACAAGATCGATAAATATCGATAACAAAATCGATAAAGATCGATAAGAAAATCGATAACAAAATCGATAAACACCGATAAAAAAATCGATAAATATCGATAACAAAATCGATAACAAAATCGATAAATATCGATAACAAAATCGATAAATATCGCTAACAAAGTCGATTGATATCGATAACAAAATCGATAAATACCGATAAAAAAATCAATAACAAAATCTATAAATATCGATAACAAAATTGATAAATACCGATAACAAAATCGATAAATATCGTTAACAAAATCGATAAATATCGATAACGAAATCGACAACAAAATCGATAAATATCGATAACAAAATCGATAAATATCGATAGCAAAATCGATAACTATCGCTAACAAAGTCGATAGATATCGATAACAAAATCGATAAGAATCGATAACAAAATCGAAAAATATCGATAACAAAATCGATGAATATCGATAACAAAATCGGTAAATATCGGTAACAAAATCGATAAATATCGATAACAAAACCGATAAAAATATCGATTATCTTATCGGTAAGTCTCGGGAACCCCGAAGTCCTCTAAAATCCCAAACTAGTCCCCAGATTGAGTCTCTGTGTGTCTCTCTATATCCTTTCCTATTTAATTACCTTTATTTTAATCTTTCTTCCCCTATCTTCATCTTTACTTTTATCGGTATCCTCATCCTCCTCTTTGTCTTTACTTTTAAGTTTATCATTTCTTCAGCTACATATTCCCCTTCACCTTTGCCCTTATATATATAAGTAAAGTGTTTAAATTTACCTTGGTCTTCATTTTTACCTTTATCTTTACACATCTTTGTTTTTGTTTTTGTTTTTATTTTTACCTTTGCTTTATAATTTTTTTTATCTATGTACGTACTCACCTTAATTTTCATTCTTGTGTTGGTATTTCTAAGTGTTATCCTCTAACATTTTATTAGCAAGTTATTGTTAAATTCATACCATACGCATACACACAAGAAGTACGTGTTTCAGCCCCAACCATTTCCGTTGCACCATTTCCGTTGCATCATTTCCGTTGCATACAGACAAGAAGTACTTGTTTCAGCCCCAACCATTTCCGTTGCACCATTTCCGTTGCATCATTTCCGTTGCATACAGACAAGAAGTACTTGTTTCAGCCCCAACCATTTCCGTTGCACCATTTCCGTTGCATCATTTCCGTTGCATACAGACAAGAAGTACTTGTTTCAGCCCCAACCATTTCCGTTGCAACATTTTCGTTGCACCATTTCCGTGTGCAATTTCCGCTGCATTTGCCAATTTACTCCCAAACAACCAACCGCCGCTAAAGAACTTCCACTTCAATAAATGCAAATTTACCTATTTTTTCCACCGGCAGGCACGAATATGGTATTCAAAACAGAAAGAATGACAACGAATTTTACACACATTGTTGTATTTTAGCGCAAAAGATAAGTTTCACTAATATTTTATATTATTGCCTGGAACATACACATTTATCGTTATTATTGGAAATGCAAGACTTGGCATGCATTTTTAATTTCTTATTTATTCAATTCAAATGAATAAAAACACATTTTTCAAAAATATTTCTCAATTTACATTTTAAAGTTTTTTTTGAAACTTGAATGTAACTCTGTGCGGAGAATGAGAGAATTGAAAATCAGGTGATCTCAGCTGTTTTCAAATGTAAATAAACAAAATGGCGCTTTCCATACTTGTAAGCCTATACAATGGTTCAATGTCGATTCTTTTACTTTTATTTGGCTTTGCTTTTTGTTTTCGATCAGTTTAATTTTTATAAGTTTTCAAAACAAAAGAAAAAATGTTTGAAATTAAGTGAGCCATACAAATTTTGAATTTATTTACAAGAAAATGTTTTTTTTTCGGCTTTTGCAAATTGAATAAGTTCTCTGTAAGATGGTTTGTTGAAAAAAATACGTGAACATATTTATGGTATATGGGGTATGGAAAAAGGGATATTTCCAGCAGTAAACGTTTTAGTGTGGGCAACAATGATATTTTTTAAATAAGGCAGATCGGAATATGCGCTCTCTGGGAAGACAATACCTGTAATTATTGTAGCATTGTTTCAAACCCATTTATTTATTATTTATTTCATGGTAGGAAGCTTCTCATACAATATTGAGGCAATTTTTTCGATTCAAGTTGTTGAAAAGTAATGAATATCTAAATCCGGGGACTAATCCCGGGATTGTGGCAACGCCATCCCGAAAATTCCGGGATCGGAAAAAGCGAAAAATTAACATCCCTAATAGTGTGCTCTCGCAAGTCATATAAAAAGCATGAACCAACTCTATTAGCAACCTCGCCAACGCCGGGACCACCTTCTTTGTACGCGGGGGCTTTGCTTAATACTTGGCCCACGTGGTTGCTATTGCCAAGCTGTTTTTGTTGCTCTGCTTCGGTCTAATGGTGAAGGCTCTAAAATCACGTCCAACTCTAGAAACGCGTGCCGGAAAAAGGAAAGAATCTTCTGGAGACTCCTTGCACGTAAGCAATTTGTCAATACCAAGTCAAACGTCAAATGTCAGCTGTGCGGGAGGTGTTCGGAAAAGGTGGTGCATGGTCGCATTCGCGCCGGCCAAATTTGTTTTAAACCAGTGTGACCGCAACAGGGCGAGCGATTTAGCTAAGCCTGCGATGATGAAGCGCTCGAAAGGCTGGTCTTATCGTGATGTCTTGAAATGTTCAGATTATGTGCGCAGATCTTTCGCGTGATAGATACCGACGGAACGCCCTCTTACGTCACCTATCTCATATAAAGAGTTACCCTTAACGGCGAGAATAATTGATTTTAGATACTTAGCTGCGAGTTTCGAATTATATCCTTCGACTGCATTGCTCAGCTTAAAGTTCTTCCGGTAAACAGTCTGACCCTCACGGTATACAATTGGACGACATCTGGTGTTGTATGCTCGCTGTCCCCTCCTATGCGCCTCGTCTAGTCCCTTTATCAGCTTTTCCCTTATCAACGCAAGTCGATCTGGCGTAGATAAGATCTCTGCTTCGGTTTCACCCACTGAGCCTACTTTTCGGAGTATATCGTACGCATTCCCATGTTGGATCATGGTCTGCCCAAATACTGCTTTATATGGTTCCATATCAATCGCTTCGTGAATTGCGCTACGCAGCGCGAAAGCCGCTTCTGAGACGTACTGGTCCCAATTCCGGTGATCTTCCCCATTCAAATACGTTCGGATTATGGCAAGCAGGGATCGGCTCACCCGCTCCGATGCGTTGGCCTGCGGAGCGTGCGGCGCGGTCCTGACATGTTTAACACCATACCCTTGTAAAAACTTCGCAAAGCATTCGGACGTAAATTGTCGGCCATTGTCGGAGTGGATGACCTCCGGAACACCGAAAACGTGGAATATATCCGTTTCCAAATATCTTGTCACTTCCTGCGCTGTGGCGTGCCGCACGGTTTTAAAAAAGACAAATTTAGACAGATGATCTAGTACCACAAAGACATAAGCATTTCCCAAGCGGGAACGCGGATATGGTCCGCAAAAATCTATGTAAAGTCGTTGAAATATTCTTTCCGATTGAAAAGGACCCTTGATCGGCGGGCGCGAAATAATGTTCGGGGACTTAGAGCATTTGCAAAGCTCGCACTCGGTAAAGAACTTCCTCACATCTCCCACCATGCCTGGCCAATAATACCAAGCTCTCAACCTGTACAGTGTTTTGGCGATTCCCGAGAGGTCCTTCTGCCCCATCAACCACTTGAGGCTCACGTGGTCGGTAATGATGCGCGAAACTTTTGCACGCTAACATCTGCCGCAAGACACTCCAACTCTGTGATTGTATAGTTCCGCTGCGCGGAGTTCAGTTTCTGCGACATGAAAGTGATGGGCCTTTCGTTCCCTTCCTCATCCTTTTGAAATAGGACGCTTTCAATGCCTTGCGTTGAAGCATCGCACTGAATGAAGAAGTGCTTCTCGAAGTCCGGGTTTACCAGTACATCCGTAGAGATCAGCGCTTTCTTTAACTCTGCGAAAGCTTGTATGGCCTCCTCGGTCATCGCAAAGGCCTTTCTCTTTCGCAGGCAATCCGTTAGCGGTGCGGCCGTCATGGCGAAGTTGGGTATAAACCGCCTATACCACCCGCACATGCCCAAAAATCGCCGTAGCTGTTTGATGGTTGTTGGTACTGGGAAGACGAGCATGGACTGGATTTTTGCTTTGTCGGTTTTCAACTGACCTTGTCCCACAATAAAATCGAGGTACTTCAGTTCCTTTTGGCAAAATTTCGACTTCTCCAAGTTAATCGTGAGGCCCGCGCCTGCAAGACATTCGGCTACTTCCGCCAAGTGCACTAGATGAGAGTCAAAATCCGGGGAACAGATCAACAAATCATCTATGTAAACGAATACATGCTCTCGTAAGCGAGAAGGGATAACCTTATCCATTAGTCTACAAAGTCTCTGGCTGGCGTTGCACAGACCAAACGGCATCACCTTAAACTGGAACAACGGCCGGCCAGGGCATACTTTTGTTTAACAGGGGACATTGGATAATGTCTCTGTTTTATGGGAATCGTATCGTCGAAGACTTCGATGAGGTATTCCATGACGTGTGTCCTCCCCGGGCCGAGCTCCGTAAAAGATGGAAATAGCTTTTTCACGCGCTCCAGCCTTCTAAGGTCTGTTGCTGCGAGGTCAATTTGGTTCGGATCCCTTTTATCGAGTTCGGAAACTACTGCTGGTGCAATGCCGAAAGCATCCCAAAAATCAATTCCCAGGTAGAAATTCTTTTGAAGACTTGGCACTAAATACAGCACCATCTCTACCGTTTTGCCGCGCCAGCTAACCGTAACGTTGACCTTGCCTACTACAGCCTGCGTTTTACCGTCCGCAGTCTTCAAACTCTTATTCATCGTATGTATCTTGTCTTTCAGTCTGTCTGCCCAAGCGCTCGAGATAGATCCAAAGCAACTTATCGAAGCCCCGCTGTCCAATAATCCCTGCACCTGAATACCGTCTATGTCTACCCTAACGTAAGGCCGTTTGTATATCCCTCCTCGAATCACCGTCTCTTCAATCGCCTTCATTTCCTTCTTTTTGTCGCGCGAGAGTTTTCTAATTTTTAAAATGTTCTTCCAAGTCCTGCTATGCTCTGCTTTGGGAACATCTATATGGAGCCATAGTCACTTCCGAATATACGCTTCTTGGCGGCGTCGTATCTCTGCTGCCTCTACTGCAGCGAAAGTAACGGTGTTACCTTTCGCTCCCCCCTCGCATCGCTCGTCGTTTGGAGTATCCTCAGAGGTTTTATGCTTCCGGGGACTGGCGCCGTTGGCAAGGCTCCCCGGTTTTCCCGCCAATATCTAGGTTTTCCTGCTTGTGATCTTCACACCAAGTGCATTGCATGCTAGGTCGATTGCATTTATAGCAAACCATACGATGCAGTTTGCCATCGCAGGTGCTGGATGTTACACACCCCGGCTCGTCGATCGCCTTCTTAGGCCCCGCAACTCTGAGTGGATCTTTTCGTGTGAATTTGTTCTTGGCCGGTCTGTACAATGCCTCTACTTAGTCAGGATCTTCCTCGGCTGGTTCGGTCTCCAACTCCTCCACAGTTTTCCTGCGAAACGTCTTCGGATCAATCCGAAAGGTGTTTTTCAGCCCGACGGCATTCCGATCTCAGGTCTTCTAGACTGTCTATCCGGCATCCGAAAATTAAGTTTTTGATTCGAGGTCTAAGGTTTCTACGGATGAGATTTACTAAGCTACGTTCAGGCATTCTCGTTCTCATCGTCAGCTCCATACCTCTAATCGCCGCATAGAATTCGTCAAATTTCTCGTTATAATCCTGTTTCCGCTCGTTCATGGCTTGCCGAATCTCTTCATCACAGTCCGCCTTCCGGAAGTCTTCCACGATAGAGCAACGAAAGGAATTGTATTCTCCGATATTTTCGTCGGAATGTTCCTCCATGTACAACCAGTACCATTCTTGGGCCTGCCCATCCAAAAGCAAATGAAAATTCGCATACAAGTCCTGCGGCGAAATGTTGTGTTTCTTGCGAAGCGTTTCGACTCTAAATAAAAATCGTTCGATGGGAACCGACTTCGGTCCCCCATCAAACTTAAGATTCCAGTTACGAACAACTTTTGTTGCACCCCTCTCGAAGCAGAAGCTCGACTCGCGTTTGCGCTCTGTGGAAGTCATCGTGAGCTTTTTGTTCACCCCTGTCGTGGCCTCGGCTCTGCCAGCAATGCCATCGTCCTCGACTGATCCAGTGTTATCGGCATGCATTTCTGAATGCCAGTCTCTACTACCTGCAGCTGTTCGCTCGCGAACGTCCCCGCTTTCCAAGCTGGGCAACCTGTTTGCAAGCCCGTTCATATCCNGTTCACCCCTGTCGTGGCCTCGGCTCTGCCAGCAATGCCATCGTCCTCGACTGATCCAGTGTCATCGGCATCCATTTCTGAATGCCAGTCTCTACTACCTGCAGCTGTTCGCTCGCGAACGTCCCCGCTTTCCAAGCTGGACAACCTGTTTGCAAGCCCGTTCATATCCTTCCGTAGTGTTTGAATCACTCCTTTGACCGCGTCCGTCGTTGAGCGGCTTACATCCATTTGGTATTGAAAGAACATGAGCTCAAACTTTCGCAATAGCTCTTCTCCCATTGCACCCAACGCCACGGTCTTAGGACTCTGACTTTCCGATTGCACTCCTCCCTTACTCGCTGTAGCCATATCCGACTCTTGCTCATCCGGAACGCTTCCTGCTTGCGCGCCCTGATCGTCATGTCCAATATCTTCTTCCGTGATTTCAATAGCAGTCTGCTCTACTGGAGCATCGCTCTTGAGCCCCACCCTCGTCTTTAACGACATCGACACATTTGGACGGTGCGAAACTCTGTCCACTCAAGATACCATATGCATAGCCTACAGTCAACTAAACTAAGTAAATAATCAAAAATTTAAATGAATTATGTGGTGTTCCCCACCTGTGTCCGAAAATTATTTATTAAGGAGCACCACTTCGCTGTGGGCCCCACGTTGGGCGCCATTTTGTTACGTACGTGTTCCCAGATGCCACGCCTCCACCTTGCTTGCAACGCGAAGACCGCCTCACTCTGCGCTTGCATCCACTCACATGCTCGGTTCGCCACGGGGTACGCTTGCTTTTAGCACGAGCTAGCTCGTTGGGCTGTGGGTTGCTGTGACTACCGCTGCATGGAACCGCACCATACAAAAACTCGTACCCCTTTTCTGTTTGATAGGGACACCACATGCCCACCCTTAATTATTCCCCCTCCCCTACCTTGACCCCATTCCAAGGCTCTTGCTTCCACTGGTGTTATTTGGCCGGCGATCATCTTCCCTCCCTACCATGGTCGACAGTAGCCAGAATCGTTGACTACCCCGAACTATAAGCCGCGTGTCGCCTACGCCTTCATTCTACCCCGCCCATCGTCCAACTGGTGCGGAAACCGTAGGGATTTGAGGCACGAAATTCGCCCACTATAGTCTGCAGCCTACCACCTACAAGACGTCTTGCGCGGGCATGCGCGAGCTATTGTTACGTTGGCCCTACTATTTCCCTCCGCCTGTTCCCCCCTATCAAGATCAGCACTCTAACCACAGAAACGAATCACGAATATGAGATTGCGCGACTCACAAAAATCCTTTTTTTTCCTTTCAAGTGTTAAATCAGGTAGAGCAATAAGATTTTAGTTTTCAAAATACATTAGAGCATTCTTATATAACCTATTAAGCGACGGATTAATTCGGTCTGGCCATGGGCTATGCTTCAATTAGGCTAGTTAGATGTCACAACTGCAGAGCATTTAACTCTTCCGACTCAAGACGCCTAGCGCGGCACGTGTGCTGGGCGTATAACCCTGCGAGCAAAATTTCCGCGGACCAAATCCTTACGCATCCGATTGCTANTTAATTCGGTCTGGCCATGGGCTATGCTTCAATTAGGCTAGTTAGATGTCACAACTGCAGAGCATTTAACTCCTCCGACTCAAGACGCCTAGCGCGGCACGTGTGCTGGGCGTATAACCCTGCGAGCAAAATTTCCGCGGACCAAATCCTTACGCACCCGTTTGCTGCCTTCAACAACTATTCAACGCTACAGTCTCACCTGACACTCCGGACTCCGCTTATGAATTTTAATATGCCTTCGGACTCCTGGTTTCTAGGTCTGAAGATTGCCGTTCGATGGGCGGTTTCCGCTAAAGCTGGAAGATATATACCATGCACCACACAACTGTTGCTTGTCGGTCAAAACCGAATTACTGGAGGCACCGGAATGGTCACGCCGCTTAGGTACGCAGAGATTGTGCGTTTGGTGAACCTCCGCCGCCNACCATGCACCACACAACTGTTGCTTGCCGGTCAAAACCGAATTACTGGAGGCACCGGAATGGTCACGCCGCTTAGGTACGCAGAGATTGTGCGTTTGGCGAACCTCCGCCACCAGTTTCAAGGAAAAATCTCGTTGACAAACACAATGGGTTTGCACTCTATTAGCAACCTCGCCAACGCCGGGACCACCTTCTTTGTACGCGGGGGCTTTGCTTAATACTTGGCCCACGTGGTTGCTATTGCCAAGCTGTTTTTGTTGCTCTGCTTCGGTCTAATGGTGAAGGCTCTAAAATCACGTCCAACTCTAGAAACGCGTGCCGGAAAAAGGAAAGAATCTTCTGGAGACTCCTTGCACGTAAGCAATTTGTCAATACCAAGTCAAACGTCAAATGTCAGCTGTGTGGGAGGTGTTCGGAAAAGGTGGCGCATGGTCGCATTCGCGCCGGCCAAATTTGTTTTAAACAAGTGTGACCGCAACAGTATATATATTTTTGTAGTACCTGATTCTTTTTAGTGCTGGTATGAGGTAATGCACCAGTGGATAAGGTCGCCAGGCGCTAATTCGAGCGGCATCTTACCGCGCTGTTACGTACCTAATATAAAACAGTGCTCAAATTATTATACTTTTAAAAGTTCAGCTTGAATTATGTTTTACTTACATATACTACGTGTATACGCACGTATTATTTGCAAATAACAATTTGCAAAATGGTAAAATTTGCCGTATAAACGCTGAGTTAATTTTTTATTTGCAAATAA
>NW_016162189.1:13812-14481 GCF_001687245.7 Rhagoletis zephyria | reverse complement strand
TTTTCATTTTCAATTTCATAGATTGTTTATAATGACTTTTGCTAAAATTTCAAAATCAAAAGTTATCAAAACAAATTCTATGGGACTGAGAAGTATTATTTTCTACTTTTTAGTCCATTTATAAAAGCGTTGTATATTAAAAAGTTTTTTTTATATTATTTATTTAACTTTGTTTTCTTTTTCGATGGTCATATTATTGCTTTTTTACAATCAGGCAATATTAAAAAAGGATTTTTCACCATTGAATAAACAGTGAGTTAGGTATTTGCAAATTATTTTTATTTGCAAATAGCTTACGTATAAACCTAGTAATAGAATATTTGTTTCCAAAGAAGCCACACTCTGTATCCTCTCGGAAATGGTACAAAAGTCATCAAATAAAAGCTGTGGAGTCAACAGCTGTGGAGTTTATGGTGGTTGGCTACCGTCCACAAATATACATAAGCACTATGCATGGCTTTTTACAATGGCGAGTCCAAAAATTCACTTTGCTGCACACCTTCCCTTTTGGTCTACATGAAATTGCAAACACTGTTAATACATCCATTTTTTCATGTGCTAAAAATCCTACTTATCTTAATGGCTACGTGTCCAAAATTATTGCTTCGTGTTCCCAATTAATCAGTCTTTGTATATTTATTGATTCCTGCAAAATTGGGCCATGTAATA
>NW_016162189.1:3614-13363 GCF_001687245.7 Rhagoletis zephyria | reverse complement strand
TTACCAAGAAATATGTTTATGGTAAAATTTTGGAAAATGGGCGTGGCACCGCGCACTTATGATAACATATACGTACATCGGTAACCGTTATACCAATTTGTACCAAACTCGGTACGGTTATTGTGCTTGCCACATAAAAGCCAATTATTAAACATTATTGAATTCAGGCTAAAATTACGGCCGCTTTTCATATAACGGTAAATTTCAGAAATGCTTGAAACNAAAACATATATTTAATACTTGCGCCGGGTATTTAATGTTCGGCTCCGCCCGAACTTAGACTTTCTTACTATTTTTATATGCGTTTTGGCATTTCTCTCTCGCAATTGCACCAAGATGACGTCACGCAAAAATTACGCTCAAAAATCCTCTCTCATTGGCGCAATCTTGTATTCTATCATTCTTGGATGTAGGTATGTGTACACGGTTCCCACTTTGGTAAATTATTACCAAAATTGGTAGACAAAATTTGCGTTGGTAAAAAGGTAAATTTTGGTAGATTTTTGTTAAAATATTTGGTTTGAAAAACAAATGAAATTTTGATTCCGCTTTATTTTTCGTAGTTATCTTTATATTATAAATATATTTCCAAAAGTTTAGTCTTCTTTATTGTATTAATTTTCGAACGCTTTAGTGCACACTTTTTATATACATACATGTATGTATATAGATACAAGGCGAACATGTCGTGCTCAGTGTGATCGTTTTGATCCAAGGGGATCGAAAGTGAAACATTTTGCGACGAATTTCGGAGGGACACTTCTTTCTTTTGTACAGTAAAAATTTCGGCACTTTTCTAACTGCAAACGAAAAAATCTGTATTCGGTAGATACGCGGAATCCGGCTATTCCGGCCGTTTTTCTGTTAGCCGATTATCCGGCCGGATACTAGCTAAAATCCGGCCGCATTTCCGGATTTCGATCATAGAAGATTCAATTTAAAAATTCCGTTCAAATTATTTTTTTGTATTTTTACAATCAAATTTAATAATATCTAATTAGTAATTAAGGTTAAAAAATTTTATATTTTTCAATGAAAAGAAGCATTTCCTAATTATCGGGTAACAACCTGTTTCTATTTTCAACATACATAAGTGCTACCCGATGCACTAACCCCTTCTGAGTCCTATTAGTACTAAACGTATTTAAATTAAAAATAGGATTATATATAAGATATTTTTGCTCGTTTTATTGAAGTGAAACTTCTTTAGCGGCGGTTGGTTGGGTGGGAGGAAATTTGCAAGTTCAAAGGAAATTACACACGGAAATAGTGCAACGGAAATGGAGCAACGGAAATGGTTGGGGCTAAAACAGTGCTTCTTGAGTGTTTGCATATGGTATTAATTTAACAAAAATTTGCCAATAAAAGGTTAAAGAATAACACCTAGAAAAAGACCAATACAAGAATGAAAGTAAAGGTGCCTACGTACATAGATAAAGAAATGATAAACGCAAAGGTAAAAATAAAAACAAAAACAAAGATGCGTAAAGATAAAGGCAAAAGTGAAGACCAAGGTAAATTTAAAAACTTTACTTATGCATTTGTATGCAAATGGTGAAGGGGAATATGTAGTTGACAAAGAGGGGCGAGGATACCGATAAAAGTAAAGATGAAGATAGGGGAAGAAAGATTAAAATAAAGGTAATTAAAGAGGAAAGGATATAGAGAGAGACACAGAGACTCAATCTGAGAACTATTTTGGGATTTTAGAGAATTTCGAGATTCTCGGGACTTATCGATAAAATAATCGATATGTTTATCGGTTTTGTTATCGATATTTTTATCAATTTTTTATAGAAGTTTTTATCGATATTGTGATCAATTTGGCTATCGATATTTTCGGAACTTATTGATATATAATCGATATTTTTGTCGATTTTGTTATCGATATTTTTATCGATTTGAAATGGATATGGTAATCGCTATTTTTAACTATTTTGTTAGCGATATTTTTTATCGAATTTGTTATCGATATTTTTATCGATTTTGTTATGGATATTTTTATTAATTTTGTTACCGATATTTATCGACTCTTTAACGATATTGTAAACGATATTTATAGATTTTTTTTCGATATTTATCGATTTTGTTATCGATATTTATTGATTTTTTATCGACTTTGTTACCGATATTTATCGATATTGTTATCGATATTTATCGATTTTGTTATCGATATTTTTTCCATATTTTTGTCGATTTTGCTATCGATATTTATCGATTTCGTTATCGATATTTATCGATTTTGTTATCGCTATTTATCAATTTTGTTATCGATATCTTTCGATTTTGTTATCGATATTTTTCGATTTTTTCATTAGAATAACATAAGTGTAATTAGATAGAAAAGATAAAATATAACCTTAAGCAAAAGCATATGTATGTATGTATGTGTATATGTATATTGGTTTTGAGACAAAGATATGTATGTAACGTAAGTTTCACTTCTCTAGTGTGGCCCAGTTGCACTTACTTTTTTTTACTGATACCCAGTTGAGCTGAAACTTTTAAGACATTTTCGTTGTTATTATTATACTTGCTAATACCAAGTCAACTGATACGTGTGGCTTTTTTGCATCCAATAAGTACTAAATTGTTTTGGAAAATGTTTTTGAAGTGAAACTTCTTTAGCGGCGGTTGGTTGGTTGGGAGCAAATTGGCAAATTCAAAGGAAATTGCACACGGAAATGGTGCAAAGGAAATGATGAAACGGAAATGATGCAACTGAAATGGTGCAACGGATATAGTGCAACGGAAATGGTTGGGGCTGAAACAAGTCCTTCTTGTGGGTATTCGTATGGTATTAATTTAACAAAAATTTGAAAATAAAAGATTAAAGAATAACACTTAGAAAAAGACCAATACAAGAACGAAAGTAAAGGTGACTACGCACATAGATAAAGAAACGGATAAAGGTAAAGGTGAAAATAAAAACAAAAAACAAAGGTGCGTGAAGATAAAGGCAAAAATGAAGACCAAGGTACATTTAAACACTTTACTTATATATATAAGGGCAAAGCTGAAGGGCAAAATGTAGATGAAGAAAATGATAAAAATAAAAGTAAAGACAAGGAGTAGGATGACGATATCGACAAAAGTAAAGATGAAGATAGGGGAAGAAAGATTAAAATAAACATAATTAAAGAGGGAAGGATATAGAGATAGACACAGAGACTCAATATGGGAACTATTTTGGGATTTTAGAGATTTTCGGGATTCTCGGGACTTGTTGATAAAATATCGATATTTATAGATTTCGTTATCGATATTTATCGATTTTGCTATCGATATTTATCGATTTTGTTATAGATATTTATCGATTTTGTTATGGATATTTTTATCGATTTTGTTATCGATATTTTTATCGATTTAGTTATGGATGTTTTTGTTCCTGTGGATTTTGTTATCGATATTTATCGATTTTGTTATCGATATATGTCGATCTTGTTATCGATATTTATGGATTTTGTTATCGACACTTACCGATTTTGTTTTTGGTATTTTTATCGATTTTGTTATCGATATTTTTATCGATTTTGTTATGATTATTTTTATTGATATTTTATCGACATTTTTATAGTTTGTTTTATCGACATTTTTACCGATTTTGCTATCGATATTTTTATCGATATTATCGATTTTTTTTTATCGATATTTATCGATTCTGTTATCGATATTTATATTTTATGGATATTTTTATCGATTTTGGTATGGATATTTTTATCAATATTTTAATCGCTATTTCTATCGAGTTTCTAATAGTTTTTGCTACCCATATTATTATCGATTTTGCTTTCGAAATTTTTATTGAATTTTTCATCGATTCTGTTATCGATATTTTTATCGGTTTTGTTGGATGTTACTATCGATTTTGTTATCGATAGAGTATAAAGATAAAAATGAAGACAAAGGAAAACAGAATAACATAAATGTAATTAGAACGAACAGGGGTAGAGGTAGGGATCTAGATAGAAAAAAGTCAAAAAATATAACCTTAAGCAAAAGCAGATGTATGTATGTACTTTGTTGGTTCTGAGACAAAATAGATATGTATGTAACGTAAGTTTCACTTCTCCAGTGTGGCCCAGGGGCACTTACTTTTTTTCATATTGATATTTTCATGCCTAAAATGAAAAAAGAGTGATACATATTGATATATTTTAAGTCTCCTTTGTGCTACAATTTTTCACAAGGGCGCACACACTGATCATGCTCCATTCAAAACACATTTTACTGGAATCTTGAGGAGCTTTTGATTGTCTAAGTATTTTAAATGTTTCTTTAAATAAGAAGAAAAAATGGACAGGTTTGTATTTACGCACCATAATTGTACAACAAAAATTAAAAAATCACCACTAGATTTTATAAATGGCAATTGTTAAATTAATAAAAAACCGGCGGCAAATATATTTTTTCATTCAACGGGAATTTTCAGCTGCACGTTGTTGGTTATACTAAAATTCCATGGGCTAGAAAATTGCACACCGAAAATGGTTCTAAAAATTCAGAAATTTTTGACGGAATGTTCTTGAATTTCTCTCAATGTTGTAAATAGCTTGAGCCCTTGATTTTTATGGGCTTGTTTAAAGTGCAAACTATTCTTATAAAAAAATAACAAAAAATCTTTAGTTAAAAAACATTGTGAATATTAAAAAAATACTACACGCTTTTTTGAGTCACTGTATTAAAATAATTCCAGTTGAATTTTTTTTAATAACTTATGACGTTTCGTTGTTGTCTTTAGTTTTATCACTTTCGCTTTTGGTTAAAGAAAACCGCGAAGATGCCATCAATATGATCTCAAATACCATATCATTAATTAAATAAAAAGTTCCTTAATAGACAACTTTAATTTTTATTGAAATAAATAAAAAAATAGAACTGAACTTTAGTTTTTATTAAAATAACTAAGAAAAGATATTGATAGATATTTTTCGGATTTGGTAGATTTTTTCCAAGTGGATGGTAAATCTTTTTTTTCGTCAGTGGCAACCCTTCATGTGTACCAGTGGAATCGTATGAAAGTGAACCAATAAGAGAAGCTTGCGATGGTTTGGGCTCAATTGCAGTCGTTAGTAGCCATGTATGCTTGATGTTAAGATAAGAAGCTACAATTCAAAGCTTTGATAAACGAAGCTATGTACGTTAAGCGAAATCTGGAGAGAAAATGTCCCTTGCAGAAATAGAAATCGTGTTTGCTAGTTGCTTTAAATTTAAGCCGTTAGCAGCAGAATTGACGATTTGGACGTCTTTTTGACGTTATCTTAGCTCAATGATGCATTTAAGATTTTGCCGGCAGAGTGACTCAAAATGTGGAAACAAAAATTTACAAAAGTAGGTTTATATTGGAACAGTAGCATATTTATTTCAAAACCAACTATCGAAAAACAAAAACAAATTTCAAAATGCTTATTAAGTCCTTCTCTGCTATAAATGACGCGATAACGACCAGCAATAATCTCCGAGAATTTCAATATCAAAGCGTCCACCAATCGATTTCCCACGTTGGAAATATCCGCAATCGTTAAACATGTTCATTACTAAAATGTCCTAAACCATCTGGGAAATTATCAAAAAGATATTTAAAAAAAAAGTAAGTGCGCCTGGGCCACACTAAAGAAGTGAAACTTACGTTACATATGTACATATCTATGTCTCATAACCAATATACATACATATTCACATATGTACATACATACATACATCTGCTTTTGCTTAAGGTTCTATTTTTTGTCTTTTTTCTATCTAGATCCCTACCTCTACCCCTGTTCATTCTAATTGCATTTATGTTATTCTATTTTTCTTTATCTTCATTTTTATCTTTATACACTTTCGATAAAAAAATCGATAGTAACATTCAATAAAATATCGAGAAAAATATCGATAAAAAATTCGATAGCAAAATCGGTAATAATATTGGTAGCAAAATCTATTAGAAGTTCGATAAAAATATGATAAAAATAACCATAACAAAATCGATAAAAATATCGATAAAAACATCCATAACAAAATCGATAAAAATATCGATACAAAAATTTACAACAAAGTCGATAAGTATCGATAATAAAATCGATAAATACCGATAACAAAATTGATAAACATCGATAACCAAATCGATAAATATCGATAACAAAATCGATAAAAAATCGATGAAAACTCGATAAATATCGATAACAAAATCTATTAAAATATCCATAAAAATATCCATCCATATCCAAATCGATAACAAAATTGATAAATATCGATAACTATCTATAACAAAAGCGAGAAATATCGATAACAAAATCGATGAATATCGACAATAAAATCTATGAAAATATCGATAACTAAATTGATAAAAATATGCGTAACAAAATCGATAAACATCGATAACAGAATCAATAAATATCGACAACAAAATCGATAATTATCGATAACAAGATCGATAAATATCGATAACAAAATCGGTAAACATCTTTAAAAATATCGATTACAAAATCGATAACAAGTCGATAAAAATATCGATAACAAAATCGGTAAAAATATCGATTATTATATCGATAAGTTCCGAAAATATCGATAGCAAAATTGGTAACAATATCGAAAAAAATTTCGATAAAGGAATCGATAAAAATATCAATAACAAAACTGATAAAAATACCGATTTATTTAGCGATAAGTCTCAAGAATCCCGAAAATCTCTAAAATCCAAAAACAGTTCCCAGATTGAGTCTCTGTGTCTCTTAATATATCCTTTCCCCTTTATATACCTTTATTTTAATCTTCCTTCCCCTATATTCATCTTTATTTTTATCGGTAGCCTCATCCTCCTCTTTGTCTGCACTTTTATGTTTATCATTTTCTTCATCTACATATTCCCCTTCACCTTTGCCCTTATATATATAAGTAAAGTGTTTAAATTTACTTTGGTCTTCATTTTTGCCTTTATCTTTACGCATCTTTGTTTTTGGTTTTATTCTTACTTTTCCTTTATCATTTTCTTTATCTATGTTCGTAGTCACCTTTATTTTCATTTTTGTTTTGGTCTTTTTCTATTCTTTAACTTTTTATTAGCAAATTTTTGCTAAATGAATACCATATGCATACACACTATAAGCACTTGTTTCAGTCAACCAACCATTTCCGTTGCATCATTTCCGTGGCACCATTTCCATTGCACCATTTCCGTTGCATCATTTCCGTTGCACCATTTCCGTGTGCAATTTCCGCTGAATTTGCCAATTCACTCCCAACCAACCAACCGCCGCTAAGGAAGTTTCACTTCAAAAAATGCATTTTTAAAGATATTTTAAGCGAATACCTAACGAACTGAGCCGACACTGTCCACCTAAGTTAAAATCGCTTTACGTGGTTCACTATTACAGATCATTGGAGTGATGCTGAGTCGGGGGGAAGGGGTTTTTCGGGAACTTTTGCCCCTTATTCTTATTACTTTAAATGAGCAATTCGTGTACATATGTATGTACATATATGGGGCGTTCCATACCAAAATGGACGGGGTTCACACTTCATGTGTTTGATTTGTTGAAAATTTTTAGGGTTGGTGGACAAGCATAAATAATAAAAAAATATGAAATTTGAGCTTGATCAATACATTTTTAAAAACTTCACCGCACAAAAACAAAAATAAATCGATTTAATAGTTTTCCGAATATATCGAGAACGGGACGAGGGAAGGCACAGGGAACAATCTGCAGCAGATCTGCTTTGGACACCTCCGCAAAAGAGCATTGGAGCCGCTATATCCAAGACAACTCGGATTAATCTCCATCCCTTTTGGTTTTGCTTTGCGTACCCGAGGGCGCTCCTCTGTTCAGATTCTCTCATTTGCTACTCTGTCCTTTGCCATCATATTCGCAATTGATGCCCTTTGCTCATCATTCCATATCAACAAACGTCAACTACTTCTTGGAATCGGAACAGCTGATCAGCTGGAAACAGAGTGCTGCCAAGTTAGTTTTACGCTTAGGTTATATTAGCAATTGCTCATATCATAAAATTATTGAAATTGCCATAAACTTGTGTATTGAGGTTAGTATATATTATTGCCATACGTTAACTTAGGGTATATTGCCACAGTAAAAAGTGGCAAAATGCCAACAGTAGAATGTAAAGAATGTACTGCCAAATTGTTTCAATTAGATGAAATGATAACATACTCTGGTGGGTGTGGCTATAACTTCTGTCTTAAATGTAGCAATATTAAAAGGAATGAAATTAAAATAATCACGGAAAATATTAACTTGAAATGGTTTTGTAATCAGTGTACTTTATCTGATACGAGTACGAAATTTATCGAAATCAAACATTTAATAAGTAAAGTTGAAGGCGGCTGATGTAAAACAAGTTTTGGAGCAACTGATTAACAACAAATGTACGCAAATAAAAACGAGTATTGTTTCAGACTTTAATACATTTCTGGAACATAACATTTGAGTGAGAATTAATGCTATGAAAAATGAAATCATTAAGGAAATTTCTAGTGAACTGCAAAAATGTAATGACTTGGTAAAAAACATTCAGCCAGTAATTAGTAGAGAAAATGCCCCAATATCATAGCTGTCAAAACAAATGAAAATAAAATTGTTGTAAAGCCCTTAAACAAAAACAAAAACGTTAACGAAACAAAAGAGGCGCTGAAAAACCCACCGACGGTCTTGTTAAGACTGTGAAAGGAATTAATAGAGGGGGAATAGTTTTAGAATGTAAAAATAAAGATACTTGCGAAAAAGTGCATCAGTTCCAGGCCCAGAAAGCTAAAGGAAAAGAGGAAATAAAAAAGATACTGAAAATAGTTGGGTTAACCGAAAAAATAAATAATGATCGCATAATAGAATGTGTAACTAAGCAAAATGATGAGTTCTTGGGAAAGGAGTTGAAAGTACTGAAAGTATACGAAAATATAACGAGAAGAGAAGAAAGCTTCAACATTCTAGTTGAAACAGATGCTTTAACCTATGAATGTGTTGAAACGTAAAAAACAAATATCGAATGGGACACTTGCATGGTATTTGAGCATCTAAATATTATGAGATGCTTTAAATGTTTGGGTTATAAGCACAAGTCAAGTGATTGTACAAATAAAAAGGCATGTAGTAGATGTGCTGGAAATCACGATGTTAAGGATTGCGGCTCTGATATAATAAGGTGTGTAGATTGTTGTGAACTTTTTCAGAAAAAAGTAATAGATGTTAATGTAAATCACTCAGCATTCAGTTTGGATTGCCCTGCATACCAAAAATACGTTCAAGCCAAAAGCAAAACTAAAGTTTAGCAACGAAGTATTCATGAATTGAATATCATTTATTTAAACATAAACAGTATTACAGCTAATAAGTGTGAACTTGAGAAACTAATAGTAATTTGTAAGCCCCATTTGGTGCTATGTTCAGAAACCTGTTTGACCGAAGACATTACAAACCACGAAATACAGGTAGAAACTTACACCCTAATTAGATGCAACTTGAATAGTAGACACACAAGCGGTGTTTTAATTTACGTCCATCACTCAATTAGAAATGAAACTCTCGTTAATTACTCGTGGGATAAAAATATTTGGTGTCTTCTTTTAAAAATTGGAAATGTTACCCCGAAATACCAAATAGGGGTAATATATCACTCGCCTAATTCTAGCGATGTTGACTTTATCAGCTACCTCAGAGAAATTTTAAACAATACTTGCCTAGATGATAATACTGTATTTATTGGAGACTTCAATATAAATCTATATAAAGCTACAACGTACAGTAAAA
>NW_016162189.1:0-3383 GCF_001687245.7 Rhagoletis zephyria | reverse complement strand
ATGCTGACTTTATCAGCTACCTCAGTGAAATTTTAAACAATACTTGCCTAGATGATAATACTGTATTTATTGGAGACTTCAATATAAATCTATATAAAGCTACAACGTACAGTAAAAAATTGATAGAGTTATTTCAGTCCTTCTCAATCTCTAGGAAATCGGGAGAGAAACCATGATTGATTTATTATTGGATATGCATCGGATCTCCGATCATGAGACAATTTATGTCAAGATCGAGTTGGAGAAAATATATAAAATGAGAGCAAACAAATTTATTATATCTTGGGAAAATTACACAAGTGATAATCTTCTTCACCAACTGAGGCAATACAATTACAGGGATTTTTCGAAATTAAGCATCGATGATAAATCGAAATTTTTAACTAATGTCTTGTCGCATTCAATGGGCATTCTAACATACACTAAAGAAATAAGGCTTAAGCTCATGAACAAGTGGTATGATGCTGAATTAGCAAACCTTAATAAACAAAAGTATAATCTTTACAGGATAGCATTAGAAACAGGGGCCTGGAGTGACTATAATACAATCAAACGTAGATACAAGAGGATGGTAAAGGTTAAATACTTGGAGCATAAAATAACAGTTAATATTGGATATAGCAAATCTATGTGGAAGCATCTAAAAAATTGCATAAGTATGTCAAAGGAAATAAACGCCATTAATAAAGTGTTAATTCACAACAACTTGTACACAACGGAAAATGAGATTGCACAATCACTAAATAACTACTTTATTGACAGCATTATTGAAATTACCTCAAATATAGAACCTGGTAAAAAGGAATCCTTTACGACTCCAAATTGCACACATAACTTTAAATTTATAGAAATCGAAACCGATGAAGTGCTTGAAATTGTCAGTGGTTTTAAAAATAAAATTGGAGGAAAAAAACTATTATCTGAGGGAGTCATAAAAGACTCTATAACATATACAGGGTACTTTTACACGCAGTTAATTAATGAAAGCCTAAAATATGGTGTTGTTCCTGATCACTGGAAAACATCTATTGTTGTGCCAATTGAGAAAGTCAAGAACACAATCAGAGCCGACGAGATGAGACCAATTAATACGTTGCCTAGTGATGAAAAAATTCTTGAAACGGTAGTTAAAAAACAACTAATAGAATATTTAGAAACTAATAAAGTATTAATGCCACAACAGTCTGGTTTTAGGAAAAGGCACTCGTGTGAAACTGCACTAAACTTAGTATTAGCTCGCTGGAAAGAAGAATTGAGCAGAAATAAATACATAGTTGCCGTCTTCTTAGACTTAAAGCGCGCATTTGAGACCATCGATCAAGAGTTACTTCTAAATAAATTGAGTAATATAGGGATACGGGGCGTTGAGCTAAAATGGTTTCAAAGTCTTATTACAAATCGTTACCAGAGAACACAGATTGGATCGTCGGTATCTGACAAAAGAAGTATAGTGGTTGGTCTACGTCAAGGCTCAGTGCTAGCACCTATATTATTTAATATATACATAAATGATATTGCCAACGGTATTAAATATTGTGATATTAATATTTTCGCTGATGATACGTTAATCATGTTAAGTGGTGACCATATTACTGTTTCAAAACTACAAGGACTTAAATAAAATATATAATTGGCTATGTTTAAACAAACTTAAAATAAATGTAAGTAAAACCAAATACATGGTCATATCCAGAAGAAATATTGATATGCATGAACTTCGTAGTTTAAACATAAACCAACAAAAAATAGAAAGGGTGCGGAGCTTTACGTACTTGGGTATAAAAATTGATGAGAAGCTACAGTTCAATGATCATATTGACTATACCGTAAGCAAAATAGCAAAAAAAATGTACTTTATGCGGCGTACTTGCAAATTACTGAAAAGGAAATATAAAATAATGGTATATGGATCAATAATAAAACCTCTCCTCAATTATTGTCCAACAATTTTCTTCATAATGAATGATAGCCAAATTTATAAATTGCAGAAACAACAGAACCAAGCAATGAGATTCATTCTTCGAAAACGATATGACACGCTCATTAGAGACATGTTATCAGCCCTTGGTTGGCTAAGTGTGAAACAACAGCACTTTTATTATACGATGAAATTTGTTAAAAACATTATTAAAGATAATTTACCAGAATACCTAAAGATTAACTTAAAGTATGGCAGCAATGTACACAATAAAGATACACGTAAGAAAAATGACTTCAATTTACCCATGTTAAAAAGCGAATCTGTATTACAAGGGTCTTAAAAGTTATAATGAATTACCAAATACTGTTAAGCAATGTAAAAACATCAATGAGTTTAAAAGAAAGTTGTTTGAATTTTGTAAATCTATCCCAATATAATGTAATGTATTACTTTTTATCTGTTTTCCGTTTACTATTGTTCCGTAATTTCAACTTGTAATTGCCATGTATGAATGCCCTTCCAAATGATTTTATTAGGCTTAAGCAATAACTAGGTTAAGTCTACATATATTGTAATGAATTAGGCTCAAGAGAGCTTTAATAAATAAATAATAATAATAAAAAAAAAATTTTAAAAAAGTCACAGTATTGCCCACTATTTAAGTATAGTAAATGAGGTGCACTATACAATAATTTGAGTTATGAATTTTTTTTACACCGAAGTTGAAAATGAGTACATTACAAGTTTACAGATTTTTTAAATATTTTTTAAAGAATTTGTTTCAGTATGCAGTTTTGTAGCCTATTAAATTTCAGTATAATAAAGTGCAAGTTTTAAGCGATTGCAAAACTGTCGTTAACTTTCTTTATTTCCTTTGAAAAGGGTTTTGCGCATTTTCTTCCATAAGAAAAAAGTGCAAAAAAGCCGTCAGCATAAAAAATATTAAAAATCAACGCAAGTTTGTAGTAGCTTAAAACTTGCACTTTATTGTAATTAATGGTTACAAAACAGCATACTCAAAAAACTTCTAAAAAAATTTAAAAAATTTGTTAATTTGTAATGTACCCATTTTACTTAACATCGGTGTAAAAAAAAAAATAATAACTCAAATTATTGTAGAGTGCACCCCATAATACTATACTTAACAAGTCAGAAAGTCTAAGTTCGGGCGGAGCCGAACAATAAATACCCGGCGCAATTATTAAATATATGTTTTCCACCTTTCCGAAAGCTACCGCTACACGATAATCCAGGGTGTATAAATTTTAAGTAAATTAGCGTCCTTAAATTTCGAAATATTGCAGTTTCAAGCATTTCTGAAATATACCGTTATATGAAAAGCGGTCGTAATTTTAGTCCGATTTCAATATTTTTCAACGCTTTGCTTTTATGTGGCAAGCACAATAACCATACCGAGTTTGGTCAAATTGCTAGAACGGTTAGCGAGATACATATATGTGAT
>NW_016162188.1:21942-45148 GCF_001687245.7 Rhagoletis zephyria | reverse complement strand
ATAACACAGGCTGCTTCTAATAAAAAATTAAGGATTTTCCGCTGGGTTATCGCAAATTTTACTCATACCGAGAACACATGTACTCTATGTGCACTAAAAAAGAGTCATATGCCTAATGTACATACATACATACATATGTATTTGCATATTTATATCAAGAAATGTATTGTCTGTTGCGGTGAGTGGTTACATGTGTATCTGCGTGCAAATGTCAATTGAAATGTGAATGTTAATGAAATTCTGATTGGCAAATATTTAGTTAAGAAATGATCGACAAATATGAAAATTCAATAGAAACAATTCGTAATACAAATTGAAATGACAAGCAAGGAGCAAATTTTCTTCGATGTTGCTTTTGCGTTGGTGGCCAATAAATATCGATAACTTGTTGCATTGCAATGAGATACAAATATGAATATTTAGGTGATTTCCATGTCCTTTTTATGTATACGTACATATATAAGTATATATATATTTACGTAAACTAGATATGGTAAAGTACTCGTAATAGCTAAATAAGTGCGCAGTGTGATACGAAGATGCCACCTCAGCGAACAATGGACACCGCCACTGAAGCGAAATCCCCGGCGTTCCTGGAGTGCTTATGATTGCTTCCTCTCATTCAGTCACAAATGTGACTATTTCTGTTTCAAGTTACAAAGCAGGAGTACTGCCTATATTGCTTAATTTAAGAGTGAAATATAAAATGCATTAAACGGTGTTTACATGAGACGATTTTACAGGTAACCTTTAGTTGATTTCAGCAATCACCTGGTGTGTACGGCCTTTGCACTAAGCGCTTCCAATGAAGCTGGCGGGCAAGCAATTTTTGATTCAACTAATCGCCTCTATATAATAGAAAGACAAACATAGTAGTAAGGATATTATTTGTTTTTGCTTGAGCATAGGGGCCGCCTTTTCAAATTTTTCGCTGATACCATCATTAGTCAGCAAAAAAAAAATATTAAAAAAAAAAAGTTCTACTACAATAATTATAATACTTCCTTGACAAAAGTTCAATGATTTTTTTCTAGCTTTAATTTATTTAATGACGTTAGGGTGGTAGTAAGGGTGATAAGAACTATGATCTGTTGAGTAAGTACTAGAAAGGAGGATTTCGGATCAATTGTCTCTGGCTCAAAATATTATCTTCTCCACACAAGGACAACCAATATATCATACCTTAAGATCCGACTGTAGATGCCGAAACTAAAGCGAATAATTCAAAAGGTCGACATCCACGTCCGTCAAAAAAAAAAAATCTCTTTTTAATTGCTTTACCAAAATACTTTAGTTTTAGGAGTGTACTACACCGGGTCCGCCCATTTATATACGATAGGAAAAAACCTACAAATACCCTCGCCAGTTTGGTAGCTTACCTCGAGAGGATTAACAGAAAAGTGCAGTGACTTTACATATCTTTTTAAATCGACGTAAATGTTTATAGATAACTCATACGCCATGGCAATCCGAGCAATTTAGACCACAAAGTTTTGTATATGTTACCAAAATTCCCAAAAAGGATCCATATTTAGTTATGTATTTCAGGAGACAGAGTCCCTTAATAAATACCGTTAGGCGGCCGCTATGGTTTAGTGGTTAGCAATGCGCGCTACCACTCCGCAAGGCCTGGGTTCAAGCCCTGGCCAATGAAACATCGCAAAAAAGTATAGAAAAAAGGCTTTTTCTTAAAAACGGTCGCCCCTACGTTGGCAATGGAAAACACCCGACCGTATTTTGTCGTGAAAAAGAGCTTTTCTTAAAAATACATTCGTCGTTCCGAGTCGACGTAAAACTGTAGGTCTCTCCTTCTTCTGCGCCACTCAGCGGATTATTTAGGGAGCCACATGAATAGTTTGATTGTTAAACAAAGCCCAGTCATGAAATTCTTCTTTATCTTTTTTTTTTTTATTTTATTTATTTATTTTTTTGATGAGGCTAACGAGTTCTCACTCGATTTAGTAAATTACAGATACTTTCAGTTGGCATCTGAGTTCGTAACAGTTCACTAGCAAATAAAAAAACATACAGTTAAATTCAATGACTCGTTTTTTTTCTTTTTCTATGCATTTTCTGCAGGAAATTATGTTACTCATACGCCATGTATCCACGCGCTTGGTCAAACTTTCCCTAGTATTTAGTAAGCAGTTTCTAGTCACTAACGGTGACTTTTCGTGGTGAAAATCGATTATGAGACTATCTGGAATTCAGTAAGCTGCCTCACGACTCTAGCCTAAAAAAAGCCATTAATTTGTCAGCTAGCTCTCAGCAGGCCACAGAAAGAAAAATATGGAGGAAAAGATTTAAGATTTCTATTTTATTAAAAAAAAGCGAGAATGAAGGGAGGAGATATTTGTTCAACAACAATTTCATTTGTAAATAAACGAAAATACTTTAAAACCATAAAAAGTCAATACAGAATACATTTCTTATTTTGTTTTTTAATCATTTAAATCTTAATAATATGTAAAAAATTAAATAAATGTGCTAGACTTTGATAAAAAAAAATTAAGCATTAAATAAACAAAAGGAAAATAGCCAAAACTGGTAAAAATGTAACTGAACCTAATCAGTTGACCACATATGCAGTACTTACAATTATTCGGAATTTTGATTTTTTTGTGGTACTCGAGCTCTTAGCCCTAGTCTCTAAATGCGTAGAAATGAGCTTTATACTTAGACTCTGGTTTATTCCTGCTAGTTGTTAAGATCTCGCCTTTCACTACACCGTGCCACAGTAAATTTTACACACAAAAAAGTTAATTCGAAACAATGGGTAAGTTATAGTTAAACTGCGTACTTAGTTTTTCTCTCTGACGTGAGGATTTTTTTTAAAGGATTTTGAAATTTACAAAATATGATTATTTCAACACTTTTTTTTTAAATTCGGTGCAATGTAGGATAACAATTAGGGTATCATATAACAAAAAAAATCTGCAAAATTATAGCCGAACAAATTTCTTGGTGCATAAGGACGAATGGTTATGGAAAATGTCCTTTAAAAATTTTGTCCTTAAATATCCTTGAAAATTTACATTTTTTTATTGTTGTTTGAGGACTAATATACGCAAGACCTCATCATTAAATTTCGTCCTGCATATTTATTAACCTAAAAAGATAAAATTTATTAAAAGCGCATTTTCAATAACTATTCGTCCTTGGAAACCAAAAACCTTTATTGGTTTTAAATTCTACACAATTTTTTCTCTCATTTGGTACCCATATTGTTATTCTACATTGCATTGATTTTTTTAAATAATTGTTTGAATTAATCATATCTTTAAAACTGCAAAGTCCTTTGAAAACAAAATTCTGACGTCGTGAGAAAAACTAAAAACGCAGTTTTACTATATTTGGCTCATAGTTTCGTGAGTATATTGAATCTTTCATGTGTTTTGAAATATTTTTGTTTTTGTCGCACGAATTTATATATGTATAGGATGTCATTACAAGCTTTGCAGCGTTGATATCCAATATTTTGCTTGGTTAGTGAGTGATTAGTAGCACAGACGTTAATTTCCAATATTGCAACGGTAAATGGAAATCTTTATTCTACCAACTGTGACTAATCGACAAAATTTTGGGTTAGTATGCTCACAGAACTTTGGCGCAAGAAGTCTGGGAGTCCTAGATTGATGTCTCAAAATTCGATGTTTAAACTCAAAATGAGTTGCCCATCCTAGGGTCAAGGGGTTCGCAATGTACCTTAGAAGTCATATTAAAACCATTAAAAACTTTCATTAGACAATAGACACTTGCGACATATTGTAAACTACCTAAATATCATCGCTCACGATCCTTTTTAAATATTCACAAGAGAACGGCTACAGTTCCCGGTACTGGCCCTGACGTTGTTGAATATAATCCACAACGTTGTGTGCGTGTAGTGGGTTCACATAGCAGTTCACTTAGTCGCTTTTCGAAATAAAATAATTACAATTTTGAAAATCAGCAATCCAAGCAATTCCATTTCGGTTACAGATACTTCATCGCATGGCACATAATATTTATTGTTGTCTTGCTAAGGAAATTGAGCAGCTCTTCCATAGATTACCCAGGGCAACACCGATTTGGTGCGGTAAATGTTAAGGCTATTTTCAATAGACTTGTTTCTACTGATTACGATTTCGTAAGTATAAAGTATAAAGTTTCCATTAGCTCGAGATTTTGAGATAAACGAGGTCAAGTTGTCAAAAAATCGGGTGTTTTCGAATATTTGAAAAAAATCTAGCAATGAAACAAAAGGTGACAGAAACTTCTACTTAGGCTTAAATTAAAGCCAGAACTCTTGACTAGTATCTCTGACCTTGACCTGTACCTCGACCTAATTGTCGCTTCTAGTCATTTATTGAACAATAAAAAAATTGAAAAGATATTGGTATATTGTGCTATTGAAAACAAAAAATCCAGAATCAGTTTTTGCCGTTCAATACATATATGACTTTAAGTATATTATATCCGAAAGTACAAGCCTTAATTTAAGCCTAAGTAGAATGTTCTATCACCATGTGTTTAGTTGCGGTAGGTCCTCAAACTTCACCAAAATCAGTTTTTGCTGTTCAATAAATGACTTAAGTGACCATCAGGTCAAGGTGCAGGGATGGTATTTTCAGGGATACTATTCGAGAGCGGAAGTTTCTATCACATTTCGTTTCTTTGCTGGAGCTTCTCCAATATTGAAAAAAAAACGCGATTTTTTGACACTTTGACCTCGTTTATCGCAAAATCTCGAGCTGATGGAAAATTTATATATATATATATAATTTGTAATCAGCGTAAAAAATTCTATCAAAAATGGTTTTAACATTTGCCAAACTGTTATATTTTTTTGTTGGCCGATATTATTATTATTTCAATGGAAAGCACAATTCGAAATAGTTTGTTATGTGGAATGACTGCTGGTGAAGGCGAGGCGGTTTTCAGGCATGGTTACGGGCGCCGGCTAGCCCGTTCGCCTTCACCGACTGTCATCCCACATAAAAAGTTCAATCGCAATTACCTAGTTATTCTTAACAGTGAATTTTCGATACCTTTTGCTAAAAGCACTCCCTATCTCTCAGAGAACGCAGCACCACTTTCGAAATTAATAAAAATGTATGCCCACTGCACTCAATTACAGTTGTACTGAAGTAAAACTGATTGGACAAAAAAAATTAAAATTTACCTCCCATATCTGCGGCCCCTAAATGCTACATACAGATCATTCTACGAAAGCAGAAAAGCTGTTGAAAAGTTGACAGGCCAAAGGCCATCGAACAAAAGGAAGAATAAATACATACCTATATCATTGATTGCGCTTTGATCTCTATCTAAATAAATGGCTTTCAAAACCATACAAAAAGACGCAATGACATTTTATTCCATATTCATAATGTGGCACCTTTCTCACGCGCTGCATATTTTTGCCTGGCAGCGGATGACACTCGCACACTTTTTTTTTCTAATTTAAGCCCACCGGAAATCACAGTTGATTCCAAAATAAGCAAATTTGTTTCAGATATGTATCTTTGGAGGTGTGGATTTACTTTTCCGCAAACAAGTACATATAAATATTTGTAAGCACGCGCTTCTATGCTTTTACATTAATTTCTGTTACAAAAAAAAAACGAAATAAAATTATATATGCCACTCATGCTGCTAAGAGGGGAGGAAAAAAATTTAACGTCTGAGATTTTTTGGCGCACCGGAAAACCCTCGTCTACATAACACACAGAGCTGAGCCTATTCGTAATTCATATCGAGTCGCAAAACATGAATATTTCGCACAAAGATGCATACATGCATAAAAAAGAAACACACACACACACACACACATATACCAGCGCAAGCACTCAAACGTATCAACATTTAACAGTTGACCCTGTACATGGCTGCGATGGAAGCGATATTTGTGGATGTGCCTCAAAAGCTTGAGCTGCTTTTCGAATTTGTAGTTGTGTGTGTGTGTGTGTGTGTGTTTGCTTATGGCAAAGTTTGAGTTCATTATATTTGTGTTTGCGTATATGTATGTAAAAATGTATGTACGCTTTTAGGCGCAATTCTATGTCACTGTAGCTGGCATATTTGTGTGTTTGCATTTGTTTGGCTGTTTATGTGTGCCTATGTGTTTGAATGTGTGGGTGTGTGAGTGTGTGTGTTTGCGTATTTGCTTGTAGTCACAAATTTTATGAGAACTGCCTAAGCATAATATTTAAGGCTTCGATGCCACGACTACCAGCCTTACCGCCACCGCCGCCAACAATAACAACAACAACAACAACAACGCGGAATATTATCAACAACAATAAGAACATCAACAACTTTGCTACAACAATACCAAAAACAAAATGCCAACTACAGCCTACTATGCTGTACAAATATGGGCCGACAACGGCAGCGGCGACATAATTTAAAATTTATCAGCGCCAAAGCAGACACTCGCGCGCTCCGTTGTGCTGAACATCGAATGCATAAATACATACACACACACATAGAAACTTAGTGCAAACAACTAAGTACATGCTAGGAGCATATGCACAAGCGTATTCACGTACATATGTGTATATATCCAAATATGTAGTATGCCTGGCGATGTGCGGTGTGTTGTGGCGTTTTCAGAAGTTTAAGCATAACAGCAACAGCACAACACTACACTAAAACACAACAACCACGAGGCGCGAAGTGCGAGTCATGTTAGGCGCGTCTGTGGCAATGGCTGCTGTTTTTGGTGGCAACAAAATTAGGACTAAGCACAGTGGTACAGCCCCTAAATATTTTTTCGAAAAAATTTTGAAGGAATCGGCGTAGAACTTCAATTTTCGTACCTAACATTCATGGGCATAAATAAATAAAAAAAACGAAAAATTTAAGTGATTGATTTATTTTAAAACATATCTACCTCCTATATAAAGCTAACCTCAAAAACGTTTTAAAAATACCATAAAAAGTACACCGATTAACATATGAGTCCGAAATTTTGTTGATATTATGTTTATAATAACGTTGTATATGAACTGCACAAAATTGGACGTAATCGATTTATTTTAAAGCATACCACCCATACAAACCTAACCTCAAAAATGCCGTAAAAAGCGTATCGATGAACATATTATTCCGAAATTTTTCCCATACATTAGTAATAGTATTATAACTAAACATCAAAAAAAACGATATATTTTAACACATACCTCCCATAGAAACTTAACCCCAAAAAAGCCTTAAAAATACCATAAATACCATAATTAATATTTCAGGTTACGTTAAAAGTCACAAATATGCGACAAATTTTTTTCTTTCAGAAATTGATAGAAAATATTGCAGTCTTTGATTTTTTTTTTTTATAAAGAAAGCGGAGGAAGATGAAGAAAACATAGTTTTTCTCCATCAAAAGCTAACATTTATAAAGTGTAATGTTTATGCGCTTATATTTATTAAAATACTATCCGGCCACGTATGGGCGAGGCTTCGCTGAATGTCTACATAAGTTTGAACGCATTAGCAAAAAAATAAAACCTTATTGCACATCTGTAGGCCAAGTCTTTTCATTTCACAACTCACTTTTGTCCAACGAATAGCCTACATCCTATAGTTTTTCGAACAGGTGGCAACCCTCTTGGAAAAAATAAAACCTTATTGCACATCTGAACGCCTAGCCCTTTCCTTTAAAACCTCAATTATTAATTTAATGAACTGTGCAAATCCAATATCACGTATTATATGTATCTAAGGCAGTAGTTTAAAAAAAGGTGGTAGCACTACTAAAAAATAAAAGCATTTTGCACACGCGGAGACCATATCCACTCACGTTGTACCTAAATTTTTAGTCGATCGAACGGTGAAGAGCTTATAATTAAAAAAACTGGCAACACTACTCAAAAAATAATACGTTACTTAAAATCTAGAGGCCAAGCCCTCTGATTTAACAAGTCATTTTTCGCATTCTAACGAACAGCCCACATCCTATAATTTTTTTCCACAGGCTAAGCCCTTTCCTTTAAAACCTCTCTTTTTAAAATTGAAAGAACTGTGCAAATCTGATGTAATCAAAAGAAAAAAACTTCCTCCGCGTATTGTATGCATGCAAGGTAGTATTTTTTAAATAGGTGGCAACCCCACTCAAAAAAATAAGAGCTTATGGCATATTCGCACATCCCTGCATTTGGTGCCTAATTTTTTGGTCCAACGCACGGTGACTTATAATTTTTAAAGATATGGCAACCCTACTGCAAAAAATACTTTGCTGAACATCTAGAGATCAAGCCATTGCATATGACATCTCACTTTTTGTAATGCATCGAACGGATATTATAATTTTTTAGACAGTTGGCAACCCGACAGAAGTTCTAAATACTGAAGATAATACCCTTATCGATTCAGATTATACTAAACAAAACCTCGTTCAAATACCTTCAGTAATTTTCGAGATTAGCGTGGCCAAAAAGAAGGCCTTACTCTTTCATTTGGTATCTCCATTTGTAATCCAACGAACGGTAAAGGTCTTACAATTTTTAAAATAATACATTATTGCACATTTAGAGGCTAAGTTTTTTAATTTGACAGTGACGGTGCAGAACTGATACCTTTGCTTATTAAAATTGAATATAGTAATTTTCTTAACAGATGGCAACCCAATTTAAAAAAATAATGCAATAGCGCTAATCAAGAGGCCGAACCCTTTCATTTGACACCTAATTTTTTTTTAACCCAACTAACCGCGCGGATCTTATAACCTTTTAGACAGGTGGCAACCATATAGAAATTCGAAATATCAAAGATCACTTTCCTACCGATATAGAATAAATTAGAGAAAATCTCGTCCCAATCCCTTCTCGAAGAATCTCGACTTTTCTTTATACTATGCATCCCAGATTTGGTCGATTGCCCTGATTTTTCTCTATTTTATCTACTAAGTGCTGTATTTTCATATAAACCTTCAACAAAAACAATAAAAACAAAACTTATAAGAAAAACACATTGCTTTAGTGAACAAAAATCTCAATCAGTTTTAGTGGAATAAAATTCTTCTGACTTTTGTTGCATTTATTTTGTATAATACTGCCAATTTCGTACAAAGTTATGATTAATTTTTTTTATCCAAATACCACTTTGTTGGGTTCAACCATTCAAATATAAAAATTTAATATTAAAAAAATTTGATTTTTTCCGCCAAAATACCACTGTGCTAAGCAGCGTGTGGCGGCATGGGTAGGGCAGGCAGTTGTGGCGGTGTAGGCAGCGGTGGTTTCCATAAAGCCGCTTATTTGGCTGCCATTGCTTTTGCTGCTGCTTTTGCAACTACCTTATGGTTGTTGCTGTTGTCTTTGACGCTATTATTAGTATGTTGCCGTTGTCACCACGGCAGTATTGCACTTACATAGTTTTGTTGTTGCTATTGTTTTCATTGATATCTACTTTTGGCGCTGGCTGATGTGGTGTTGCAGTTGGTGTTTGTTAATTCATGTTTGCTGCTGGTTGCCTGTTGGCTCTCTGGTTGCTTACCGGTTGTGCTATATACTTATTTACATTAGACCGTACCAGAAAAAAAAACTCGCCGTACATACCAGAGTTTAAATTATTTTGGCAAGGCAATTTCAAAAAAAAAATGTTTGTCGAACATAGGAGTTGCTTTTTATAAATTTCGTCTTACATATCTTCGGCATATTCTAAAGATCTCACAAAACCATCAAAATTTTGCGAAGGAAGTATTTCGAAAATTTTATTCCTACTATTAAAAAATTGTATTTCCCGAATGTAGGTGTCGCCAAAATATTTTGAAAGGCGATCCCTATGTACGGCCAAAAAAGTCGAATTTCGATTTTTTTGTTAGAATTTTATTCATTATTTTTTTTTTTGTTTTGTTTGAACGTCATATCTTAGATATTTGAGATGAAAAAAACTCACCGTAACCCCTGAGTTTAAAGTATTTTTGAGAGGCAATTTGTAAAAAAAAAAAATCATCATACCTTTGGCACTTACAGTCGATTCATAGAGTACTTATGGTACATCGATGTTCTTGTCACGAAGAGGAAATTTGTTTGCTTCGAAGTTCGTTGAACTCAAGTAAGCTATTCTGGTACGTACCACCCTAATGTCGGTAAATAACAGCTCCCAAATATTTTTTATACATTTGAAAAGGAAGTTTTCCGAATTTTATAAATAAAATTATTTAAAAATATTTTACTAATTGCCTATTCTGGGTGTCGGGAAGAAATGTTATAAGAGGTCAGCAAGGCCCGGCAAAAAAAATCGAAAATGCCTTGCAAAAATACTTAAAATTCGGGGGAACAATACGAACTTTTTTTGTTTGCTTGTAAGGCGGTGCGGCCTAATGTATATGCATATATAGGTTAGTTGTTTGTTAGGTAGATACTGTTACGCCTAAATTTACGCAAAATCCGCACATATGCATTCACGTGTTTGTACTTAAATACGAATAGCTGTTGCATGTAGACAAAATTAAAATACATCGCGTAGTACAAAGGTATTATGTAACCCCCAGCGGTTAACAGCAGATTGTGTGCCACCATTGCCGACTATGCGCTCGTAACTTTCAATTCCAATCGATTTTTAAGTTTATATATTTCTACAACTCTGTGTGTGTGTCATCGAAATTGGGTTGTCGTTAGATTGCCCTAAATGGTAATTTCGAAACCTATACCATTTTAGTTATAGTGATACGCATTTCAAGAGAACTGTCGAGCTCACTTGGTTGAATAAATATAATGACTTTAATCGCATTACTCATCAACTTCTGAACAATAAGATGTGATATTTATGGTAGAATTTAATTTAGAATCAATCCCAAATATCTTCTACTAAAGTTTATTAGAATAAATATTTCATTGATACATATGTACATATTTATATCCAAAAACGTGTCTGAAAATGTGCAAAAATTTTGAATAGGAGAATGGGAAAAAGGGACGTATTTTCAAACAAAAGAAAGTGAGCTGTTGGCAAACAGGAAAGCGGAAAAGGGGCATTTATCAAAATTGTTAAATTGTCGAACTTGGTTCCTGCAAAGTACAGTTTAAAAATCCGTTAAAAGACGTTCAGATAGCATTTCCGATATGAAAAAAAGCTTCTTTATGCTTTCGAATAGCAACGCAGTTGGCGCGTTTGACGAAGACAAAGGTGTGGAGTCGAAATTGGTGTTCTTTTACTCCATAGAAAAATGTCGTTAGGAAAGAAATAATGCTGCTTAAAAGCAATAAATTTTATAGACCCGACTAAATACAGGCTGAGCTTTGCAAATACGTCTAACAAGACCTTGTACATATTTGTGTCACTTGCGCTAACTGTAAAACATAACTTGGATTGATTAGTGTCTATTCATTAGGACTATAAATCCGAAATTTGAAATTTCAGTGTACTTTGTTCAGCCCACAAGGGGGTTTATCTACTTCTACATCTATGGCGCTATAACCGCCTAGAAGCTCTTGAATAAGCTCAATATAGCTTACATGGACTAAAAGTCGATCGATGGTAGTAATTTCTCGACACAACTTCCATGGAACTTATGTCACGGTTTCGTCGAAGTTATGTCAAAACCCTGTGCCTACCACTGCACTGCCAATTCTTCTTGTATGCTCTACGAAGAAATCCTTATCTCTGAATTTTGTCCTTAGAAATATAACTAGAAGACAAACAAACTTTGACCAAAGTAGAGAACCTCCTTAAATTTGAATGATAGAGTTCGTCGGAATATATTTATTTTTAATTTTTACTTTTTTTATGTATGTTACCGCATAAATTTGGACCACGTTAACCGATTTCGATAATTCTTTTTTCGTCGGGAACTAATTTTGTTTAGATCCGATAATTGGGTCGTGAAGAAATTAACGATAATACTTAATTTTTATATGAGAACTGAAGTCGGTTTTGTTTTTTGCTTAAAAATTACTTGCTTTTCGAATAAGTCGTATATATTTTAGCGAACAAGCGGACAAGTTATTTGAAAAACTATGTTTCCGCCATTATTATCGTGGAGAAATTATGAAAGCTATGCCATTTTCAAGAAGTAATTCCTTTTAGAGACATACTCGTGTTTATGGGCTTATCGTTTCATGATTTTACTATAACAAAATGCGCCGGTAAATTTTAAAAACAAGGAAAATTTTGCTTTAATTTTTTGATTTTCGATACTACGTAGTTTATTATTTTTTAAGTATAATCGTAGTAGATCATGGCTAAAGCAGAGTAGAATAGTTAGTTTAAAATTTTCGCGAATTATTTGAATTGATCAATGTGTATTGAGTTGCCGAAATTTATATACATAGATATTTAGTTGTCGATATTAACGGATAGTTATCAAGCTATTAAAGTTTAAGGGATTGTCAAGTTAATGAAATCTATCAAGTTATCGATATTTATTGAATTATTATTATTTACAGAGTTAACGAAATTTATCGAGATAGCGTAATGTTTCGAGTTTTTTAAACTTATCTAGTTATATTTATAGATCTACTGAAGTTTGCCAATTTAACGAAGCGAAGGTATTATAATTTTCAAAATATATCGAGTTATCGAAAGTTCAAGTTTATATAAGTTTATTAAGTTATCACTGCTTATCGAATTTTATCGTGTTATCAGAGTGTAACGCGTTATCGAAATTTGTCGATAGCTTTTGAAAAATATTAGCTGTAAAAATTAACCGAGTTATCGAAATTGATGGAGGTATCCAGAGTTATCGATATAAAGTTTATGGAATTTTCAAAAAATATTGAGTTACCGAAATTTTAAGGTTAAATAAGTTTATGGAGTTATCACTGCTTATCGAATTTTATCGTGTTACCGAGTTATAAAATCTGATTAAGATATTGAAAGTTATTGATTCATATCGAGCCCTAGAAATTCACAATTAATTTTGTTGAGTTATCGGATTTTAGTGCATCGAAAT
This sequence comes from Rhagoletis zephyria, assembly GCF_001687245.7. NCBI lineage: Eukaryota > Metazoa > Arthropoda > Insecta > Diptera > Tephritidae > Rhagoletis > Rhagoletis zephyria. Next base: position 32,271 of record NW_016162188.1, on the reverse strand, counting down.
TCATAGACAAACTGTATGTACCAAGTCCTGTCAAAGTCCTCCAATGAGTTGCAAAGATATAAAAATAATTTAGTCACGTTTTAGTTCAAAAGCAGGAGGAGACGACATACTAAGTTAGAAAACCTCTCCAAGGCTCGAATTTCGACAGTAACTGGCACTCCTAATAGTAATTACTTTTGTACATTTGTCACCTGCTCCAGTTGCACTAACTATGTCTCACCTGCTGCTCCTTAACCTAACTTAATATTCGTTGTAATTATGCCTCACTAAACAGTCAAGTAGGCGTATCCTGTATACACATATACATCCATACATACATGGGAATGTAAATGTGAAAGGGGTATGTTTGTGAAAATTAATACGCTTGCACGCTTGTTCGTTGGCTCATTTGTTTGCCTGTTTGCTTTTGTATGCCTAACTTGTTTACTTATGCTAATGACTACACAATCACAATTACAATCAGTGCATGCAACCACAGATTTGCTTGTGCTTTGAACTCACCAACCACCGCAACTACACACACCTTAAATAATATTTATGTCACAACCACTGACCACACCATTGCCTCTAGGTTTTGCCACAGTGTCGTCACACGTCTCTGCCTTTGTAATAAACATTTCGTCTAAATTAATATTTACTTTTGTCGTTTTTTTTTTCGTTTGTTATTTTGAAATTGCGCGTGGGTTATCAACGCCCATAAATATGCTTGTATAAATATGTAAATATGCGTGCGATAATTGGCGAATTTACAGTTCGCTAAAAGAATATGCCTAATGTTCGTTTTTTGGCAACGTTTATGCGCGCAAGTGTTGCACACGCCTACGAGCGCGCATATCTCCCGCTCGCACTATTACCCTCTAAGCGGTATTATTAACGCTTTCACCATGGATTTGCACACAATGCAAGTACATTCATAAATATGTATGTATGTTTTGTATTTGTACGACCGCTACACGCGTTTAGTGGCATTAATTCACTAATTAGCAGATAAGCCATGCAGCGCCAAACTCACCGCTTAACATTTGCCTACAGACTGGGCTACTTTTTAAACAGAAAAATTAATTAAATCTGAAAATAAACCAAAGCATATAAACGTTAAAAAATTACGCGAAAACTTCACAAAAAAGCACATCAAAGTCATGTCATAGTCCTAATAGTCCTATGAAAAAAAAAAAAAATAAATAAAAAACGCTGCCATTGCTCCCCTTTTCAAATTCACTAGTAAAACAGGGTGCTTGCTCTGCAAATAGCCGCGCTGTATTTTTTGTTTTTTGCCACACTTCGTTTTGTATTCACTTTCACTTGTGGGTAACGCAGACTTTGTCAAAGTGCGAACTGGCTTTGCCTCTAAGCTCTCTTCCTTATTGAACCCCAAATTAAACGCAGTTTGTATTTATTCAAGTGACAGTGTAAATATGTACTCACGAGTAATTAGGGGCGCAAATGATTCTTCAAAATATTAGTTTTGTAGTTCGTTTTTTGGTTTTTTGCAATTACGTGGCGATTAAATCTATTTGCACGCTTTCAGCGGCGTGTTGAAGCGGTGAGAGGGGGAGGTTCAGTTCAAAAGTGAATTAAATTGACAAAAGTCAATATTGTCTCATTTGTTTTGTGAAAAGTTTTCATTGCTGAAATTTTTGTGCCGTAGGCAAAATTAGCTTGAATTTCATTTTGAATAAAACACTGATTACTACTGATAAAGTTTATGTTTGAAATTCTTTTTTAACATTGCTTTTTTAAGTGATTTAGCGCTGGTTGTAGTCCTGGCCGAGATATTCAAGAAATATTGCTTACAATTTTCCTAAAAGCCCGAAATTCGCAGCTTATTAACATAAAATACTTATCACATAATTTTTTATGCTAAAAAATTTTTAAGTCAGAAATTTTTAGCAATTTTAGGCTGTAATAAATCTACTTTTCATGAAGAGAATGATTCCTAAGAGTTGGTAAAATCAGTTGCCAACTTACACGCTACAACAAAAGATTGGTTGCTTTGAAAGGACATTACTTTCCACGACTACTTTGCTTGCTCACCTTATGTAAAAAAATTTACGAAACTTTAATATAATAACTTCTTATAAAATGCCTAAAATATAATTTTTGATACACCCCCTCTGTCTTTTGACACACATATTAAAATATCTCATTTAACTTAATAAAACTAATTTTGAAAGTTTAGCCAGGTGTCAGACACCTTCAGATATATTTTTTAAGTACACCTTTCTTAAAGCACACTGAATAAACTTTTCTCTCAGGACAACCATTTTAAAACGTTTCATCAAACTTGTTAAATAATCGGATTTTGAATGTCCAAACAGGTGGCAACCTTCTTACAAAATATTTTAGAAACAAAGCTTGCTTACACCCCTTTGCTTAGACATCCACATTAAAATATTTCATTTAACTTAATTATTTAAATAATCCCTTAATTTTCAAAGAGGTGGCAATCATCTCAAATATGTTTTCGAAATTTAATTTCCCAGAACTATTATTCATTGGATCCCCATAAAAGATATTTCATTCTACTTGTTAAAGTAAAGTAATTTTTAACTCGTAAACAAGTGGCAACCTCTTAAAAATTATTTTAGCACTTTACTAAGCCTTGCTTGTTTGACACTCACGCCAAAATGTTTAATTTAACTTGTTAATTAAATTGTTTTCAATATTTTGATATATTTTTTGCTATCTGGATTTTTTTGGACATGTATTACAACTAAAAGGTAAACATTTATTTTGAGTAATCTTTTTCAAAAAAATGTGGTATTGTAACTTTTTCTTTTAATCGGCTGCCAGTTGAGTACTTCGGAATTTAAAATTGTGATTAAAGAATATACATATAAATGAGTTCTTAAAGGTGCTACTATTTTTCAATATTGGAATACTATCTCCCTAGAGTAGCGTTGGGCAGAGAGAGCTTTTACTCTGGTCGCGCCTATACAAAATGTATAGAAAGCTTAAGAGAGCTAGCTTTGCCCGCGGGCAAAGCAGTGCCCATCAGTGCCCTATAGTTACTAAAAGCAGTTACTGAAAATTATCTTTGTGCTACATCCACCAGCGATCACCGAACAAATTGTTGAATTTAAGTGACAACATAATGACGGCCGCTGTGGCTGACTGGTTAGGGGTGTTTACTAAGGAAGTGGTCCGCACAACCTCTCGGCAAGCAATGTCAAACCTACGAGTGTATTTCTACAATGAAAAAGCTTCTGATAAAATCCATCCGTTGGCGTTCGGAAGCGGTTTAAAACTGTAGGTCCCTTTATTTGTGTTAAAACATGAAGACGCACAATACAAATTAGAAGAGATGCTCGGCCCATGATTTTTCAAAATTTTATTTTTGATGCAGAATCGCATCTAGATGCTCCTGCAACATTTCTGCATCAAAAAGAAAATTAAAAAAAAAAAATTTCGCTTAAGTCTTTTTGGCGGTTAGGGCTCGATATATACCTATGAAGAAGGAGCCTTCCCAACCACACCCAACATAAATTTTTACAATTTTTCCGCTATTCTGCTAATTTTGATTACAAAATCTGGCAACTCAGCTATGGAATGTTATTAAAAACTAAGATTATTTAAAAATATATCGGTGAATAAGTAATATCAAGTACAACGATTTGTCTCGCCGCCATATAGCTTTGCATTTAATTACCAAGCAAAATGAAAAATTAATTCAATTTTCATCTAACATAATTAAAATAAAAACCTTATTTATTTTGCCCCACGCTTTACTTGCCTACTCTCAGCCGCCTCATACGCGCATATCCTGCGGTTGCAAACATAACGCAACTGAAATCATACCTGCCCATGGGTAAAAATTTAATGCGTACATAAATAGAGGACGAAGACAGAAAAAAAAACATAAAATAATTTTTAATTTTACGATGAATAAAAAACTATAATTCGTTAAAAAATTCACCCGTGCTACATCTACCTTTCCTGGCTGCGTGGCTGGCTGTCAACCTTTGTGCAAATACCAATTTCCCGGTGCGTGGCCAATTATTTGTACGTTTGTGATATTCCGTAATGGCGCGCAAAGATATTTCATGGGCGAAAATAAAATATTTAAAGAAAAGGCACAGCGAGCGCAGTAGCAGACAATTACACTACTTGAATGGCCGCATAAGTGCTGTTCAAAGCGACGGCGACGACGGCTGCTGCTGCCGCTGCTCCCTTGAGCTGCCGCTGTATTTGCTGTAGAACAGTGATTCCCAAAGTGGTCCACGGGAGACTCAACGGGGGTCCACATTAGCGTTAAATAAAATTTGGAGGTCCACGTTAGCGTTAAAAAAAAATATGGGTTCCACGTTAGCGTTAAAAAAAAAAATATGGGGGTCCACGAGTTGTAAGTGCGAGTTGTAAATGTATCTGGTTTTGATAGTAAACAAACTAAAATGGTTGCTTGATAGCCTCTTTATATAAGATTAATTTTTTTGAGTGGTGTTTAGTGCTCTTGACGCACTGTTGCACTTACCGTCACTTTGTGTCTTCATGGGGGGGGATGCCTTAACGGCCACCTGCAGACTAAAAAGAAACGGATGTTGGTATAAAACTGAGTCTATAAAACTTGTGTCTATAATGCTGAGTTCCCTGCGGAGGAATGCTGGTTTAATTCCAGCACTGAACCGGAACTCACACACTGACTCTGGGCCAGGATCTGGGATCTTCTTCAAAGTTAATGGGGATAAACCTCACTTTCAACTTTCTCTTACGGAATATGCTTCGGTCTTCTAGCTGAAGTATTTCCAATCCTCAAAGCCATAGACTACGTGGTGGAAAAAAAGTGCAGGGGAAGGAGTTTACGAGTCTGCAGTGACAGCCAAGCTGCACTTAACGCATTGGCCACACCTCATTCTAAGTACTTCCAAACTAGTACGACAATGCCAGTCTCGACTAAATTTTGTTGGCAAAAATAAGCAGCTCGCTTTAGTTTGGATGCCAGGTCACTCGGGAATGGCTGGCAATGAGACATCGGACTATTTGGCCACAGCTAGATTAGACCACTCGATCCGCAACCAGTTATAGCACTCCCCACTTCGACCATCGAACCCAACATCAGAAACTGGCTGGAAACTTCGCTCAGCAATAACTGAGAGCCATCGAGGTGATGCATGTGGGAAAAATTCATATTGCCTTCAATATTAGAAGGTCTATCTAGTTTTTTGCTCGCACTAAGAAGACGGGACTGCAGACAACTTGCTGGACTGCTGACTGGTAACTTCATGTGGCAAATGACCATTCCATTTGCCCATCCTGCCTTGAAGAGGATGAGACGGTGAAATACTTTTAGTGCTTCTTGTTTGCTTGCTTGTTTATCATTGAGTTTTCTAGATTCGGTGTTTTCTCTTTTGTCGGTTTCTGAATTTAAAGTTTGGCGTAAATAGCTTTGTGGTTGTGGTGCTTCAAGTGTTGTGTTTTAAAATGTGAGTGAGTTTAATAAATAGAACACAAAAAAAATATTTTAAATTTACTTTTTCCACTCCGAATTTAATTATGGAACTCACCCACGATGCAAATTTTCATCGTTAGATCTAATCTTCACATTTTTTTGATGAGCTTTAGGAATATTTTAGAAAGGGCAGCAGGGGGTCCACCGAAACCAGTAAAGTTCTGAAAGGGGTCTACGCGAAATGCAAGTTTGGGAACCTCTGCTGTAGATGCTTGTCTGCGCGCTAGTAACTGGCAACTGGCACAGCACATCTTTCGTTTATTTTTCGATTTAGCCATCCTTCTTTTTCATTTTGCGTCTTGTTGCCTTTCTGGCCAAGATAATAACGAAATTATGCAAACAAGGTTGACCCATCGTCAACAACGTTAAATTGCCTTTCATTTACAATATTTGCCAAGCCAATGATGGCGCAAGTGAAAGCAAAGTGCCGGTACCGTAGCCGGAGCTAGTGTGCGAATTGGATCCGGCGGTAGTGCATAGGGCAGCCGTGACAGAGGCAAGAGTACGCTAGTCAAAGCTTGTCTCGTAATCAAAGCCATAGTCAAAGTCTAAAGTGTAGAGGACGCAAGTTGGGGTAGCAGGAGGTAAAAAGTGAAAGCAAAAAAGCAAACAGCCGGCCGACCTATAATAATATATACATTCATATTGCGGCAGGTTGTTGTAAATTGCTGACAGTTGTGCGCCAAAAAGGTTCAGATACAGGAAGGAAGCAACAGTCAAATGCCGACAGGCCAACTCCGTTTGAACGGCCGGCCAGTTAGAAAGTTGGTGGCAGTTGATGAGTGGCAGTGCTGCTATCGCAGAGCCTAGAAATGGCTGCGATGGCGCGGGTTAGGCGGCGGCTGCGAGCGCTGACAGCTGCCATTTGTAACCATTAACACTCGGTTTTGCAATTTCCACTAGGGTTTCCATGTCGGTGAAGCACTTTGCTTTGTAGCTTCTCGCTTACTAGCTTTCGAAGTGCATTTGCTTTGCAGATCCGCTGCCGGCTCGGTTGCTTGCTCTTTCTTCTTGAGTAGTCAAAGCAGCGAAACTACATACCTGCTGCCTACTATTTCACTGCCGCTGGCTTGTTTACTGCTTTCAGAGTTGATCCTTGTTATTGCTGTTGTTTTTATATATATATTTTTTTTAATTTTTTCGTTGCCTTACCATTTGCTGTGGCTGTTGGAAAAATCATGAGCACTAATTTTTGGTAATCTTCTCAACACACACATCGGATAAGTCGATATCCTTTTGTAAGCATCTACTTCAAAAGTTCAAGCTTTATTGCTTATGATTAATATCGATATTTAAAGTGTTGGCGGCTGTTGCACGCCAAATATTTAGTGTAAAGACATTGACAGCGAAAAGACTTTATCTTAGCAGTCTCCAAAAGTGTGAATCTAATGTGTTTCGAAGATATAACTAGCTCATCATTGATTTTCGAACACTGACGAGTTCGGTAGCTGGTACGGAAGCAAGACCGTAGCTCATTAGCTCACTTAGCTTATTTATCCCTACAAGATATTCACCTTACGGAAACCGAAGTATGCCTTAGCATCAACGCTGCAAAGACGGACTCTTTACACTCTTTACATATAAGTTTCTTAATTAAGCTAGACCTATGCTAGACTATGACTCTCTTCTGCTAAAACAAAGCACCAACTACCCCGAAATCATACTATCGTGCCGCATCAATGCCAAGCAGAGAAGCCGCAAAAAGATGCTGGGCTAACGCTGAATCTTATCGCCGTCTTTCTCATTGTATCTTCATAAAATTTTCAAGCCTATGCTGTCCAATGGGGTAGATAGTGGCTCGGTGCCCAGCAGTGAAGAATAGTAATATAGTAGTGCGCCTAGGCGAAACTACGGAAGTTAAACTTCCATTTCTACTTAGGGCCATTAACTTATCTATTTTAAAGTATAGTTAAATCATTAGTCAAACTGCGCTACATAAAATTCTGTATAATGTTTCTGTAGTTAAGTTTAAGTAGGTACTGATTTAGCTATGCTTTTAAATAAATAAGTTAACTGCCCTTAGTTTATTTAATGCTGCAAGAATTTGTATCAATCTTAATATTCGTCTTAATCTTCGACTTCTTACTCGTCTTCGTGTTTATCTTTGTATTCTTATACGTCTCTGGTTTTGTTTCGCAATCCTTTTAGTTTCTGCGTACGTCTTCCTTTGTTTGTTCTTGTTCACCTTTGTATTTGTTTCCCTTTTCGTCTTCGTATAAATCTTCATCTTCCTATTCGTCTTTGTGTTCATCTTAGTATTCGTCTCCGTGTTCATCTAAGTATTCGAATTCGTATCTGTCTCTGCATTTATATTTGTTTTCATCTTTGGGTTCATCTTCGTCTCCGTATTCGTCTCCGTGTACACCTTTGTTCTCATCCCTCGGTTTCTTCTTCGTCTTTGTATGCGTATCTTTTTATTCGTAAAAGTCTTCGTCTTTATCTTTTTTCGCCTTTGTAATAGCCTTGGTCTTAACCTTAAACGTCCGCAAGTCCATATCGACAACTAAATGGATGCACTACTATTCGCATCAAAAACTTTATTAAAGACTATAGAGTGTGTACTGATTAAGGTAACAGGGACACCAAATACTACAACGGCTTTAGCACTCTACACCTTATTACATCTTTCGACTACTGTTGTCAGGCTTACAGCTACGGGCCGGTTTGTGTACAAGTGCTACAGTTACATTAGTATAACATGAACTCTCTACGGACAGATTAACTACATGATCCCTGACTTGTACTGTGAGATGAATTTGAAATAGGCAGAATCTCTATATTGACAGTGAGAATACGATAAAGCCGCTATCTTCAAAGTGTGGTACACCTTTCGGGGCTCTGGTGCGCACGGACGTCACTGGGAATGAAAATGGAGACATAGTCGGCAGACGAGAGAGACTTCTATGCCAAAAAGACTGCGATGTCCCACAATATTGCTCCTGGTTTCCAGATATTAGCTGTGTAATTTGGACGTCGTTTCTCTGGAATGCTATGAATTTCTATGGCCTCTGCGGAGCTATGCAACGGCCAGCCTATTCGAACCTATGACGATGAGCCAAAGCTTTATTAATTCATTAAGTGGTGTGATGCTGATTTACAGCGAGATGATTAATTAGCTATCAGCTAACATTATGATACTGATGCATAAATGGCCCACACCGACCATGAAAACATCATTCGACCCGATAACCATGGGTGGATAGCAAAATCAAGGCGCAAATGAACAAAATGGAAGAAACCATTGCAGAAGAACCTGGCGCAAATTTAAAAAAGGAATAGGCTATTGGCAGACTTTTTTTGGCCTCGGCCCAAAACATACAAACGGTTGTGGTGTCAAAAAAGAGAAACAAGATACTCAGACAGGTACTGCAATTCACTTCCTAGTGACTAAAGAGATTGAGTGATTAAAGAGACTTAGATTGAAATTCACTTGGAAGTGAATTGCAGAACCTGCCTGATAGACGTAGATTATTAGATAGTATGATGCTTGCCGGGAGCTCTCATTTACTCAAGTGTTCCAGATACGCTGGCTATTTGAAATGAAAAGCGTACTAACTACTTAGTAGTGAGTCACATACTTAGAAACTATTAGACTTGATTTTGGGTCTTTTGCTGGTGAATAAATGTAGATAAAGAACGGAAAGCTTACTTACCTACATACATAGCAACAAGCACGAACGTCTGAGCGCAAAACGTTAATGGCCAAGCAAAAGGAAACGACGGCAATGACCAAATAGACTGTGATGACGCCGCCGCCAATGACTAGAACCGACGACAAAGTGAACGTGACTGGGATATGAGCAGCCATAAAAAGGATGGTATTCGGCGAAGGAAGCTCTTATAGCAACAAAAATAAAATTTACAACAACAACTGCGGCAATAAAATCAACAATACGAAGGAAATATTCACTACCTTAGTAAAAAGCAAAGTTTACTGTTAGTTGCTGCTTCTTGTGTTGTTGTGAATTAATGTTGGCAGCAATGAAGATTTACAATAACAAAGCTGCCACAACAAACACCAAGAATCTATGCATACAAGCGGAAGGGAATATGCAGATTATAAAGCGGCAATGTACTAAAAGGCAGAGTTTATTTTGAGTGCAGTAAAAGCAGCGACTTAGTGATAACAACAAAAACAACGGCGCTATAACAACAACATGATGGCTAAATACAATAAGAGCAGCTGTTCAAAATTTACCTCAACTATGCCGTCAACAGCAACAACTCTATGATGTTGGTGCGACGATGGAGGCAGCTCAATTTTTTGTCGGCTCGGCATGACTTGGCGTTGCTTCATGTTGACTACTTCGTTCGTTTAATTTATCATTTTTCGGTAGTCTATTGTTAGGCGCTTAAAAGTGTTTTTGGCCACAGTAGGTAAGCAACACGCGGCCAGGTAGTAAAGCTGTGGCCTGTTTACATAGCACTTACGAGTATATCTTCTCTGCGCTGCTTGATGTTTAGCCGAGTGCTTTTAAAAAAATGGGATGCCTGTTTGCTCAAACAAATTTTGTATAAAAATATAAGTTTTACTTAACCGAGATTGAGAAAATCGAAAATTAGTTCTTAAGCTTGCGGTGGAACTGAGAAAATTTTAAGTGGTATTGCAGTCCTATGATTTTTTTCTTTGTCTATGGAACGCACATAATTCTTCCATTTTTTTTATTTAAAATACGCTCTTGAGAACTCATATCCTTTAAGATTTCTAAAACACCGTGGGAAGCCCCTTTAATGAATAGCAGAGCCCTATGGCCAGAGGTTGCCAAGCAGATGGGTCTTTAGTAAAGGCCGTATAACTGACGTACGGTTTGGAAATTACATTTATCATAGAAAGGAATCTACCAGTTCGGGATCGGGATGATTGGAAAGCCGAAGGGGGGGGG